>NW_005434664.1:930263-951128 GCF_000315625.1 Guillardia theta CCMP2712
AGAGGAGAGGAGAGGAGAGGAGAGGAGAGGAGAGGAGAGGAGAGGAGAGGAGAGGAGAGGAGAGGAGAGGAGGGAAGGGAAGGGGATCAGAGGAGGGGAGGGGAGAGATTAGGAGAGGAGAGGAGGGAAGATAGCAGGAGTGGACAAGTAGATACGCGAAGACTCGGAGGTTGTGTTGGTGTGGTGGGTGATGGGATGGGGTGTGGGAGTAGAGCTTCAGAGTCGAAGGTCAACAAGCAGGGTGGAGGACGGGGGTGTGAAAGTGACAAACGACACATCTCAACAACAGTGGCAGCGAGTCTGAACTAACATGGAACCATGAAGTGACATCTTACCTCTCCTTGCTGCAGGAGGATCGTTACCCTTCGTGATGGCCAAGATGACCAGAGCCGAGCTTGCAAACGTTCTCCTGAGCTCGATCAAGAAGAACCCCACGAAGCTGCAGAGCGAGGACGAACTGGAGCTAGACGTCGAACGGCGGTGCAGGGCCATCCTGGAAGAGCAGAGGCACAAGGAGGAGGAGCACGACAGAACTCTGAGGATCATACCCCGCCTGTTTGTGAAGAAGGACACGAATCGCAATGAGATCTCGGAGATCATCAAGCAAGAAGCTCGGATGCGCATGCTGAAGCGCCAGGAGAATATCCTGCTAGAACAGGAGGAGCTGAACCTGATCTACGACCTCCTCCTCCAGTACTCCAGGCCAGACACGACCGAGGACTCGACGCCAACATCCCCAGAGTCTGAGCTGGCCAAGTACAAGACCGAGCGGGTGCGCATCAACTACGACGGTTTCTGTCAGGTCAGGATGCAGCTGAACGACAAGGTGGAGTATTACTTCAGGCCCTCCGTCTTCCTGCAGCTCCCGAGAGACAAGCTCGGGTGCATCTCAGTCTCAAGATTTTACGATGTCAGTCCCTCCTGCTACATCTTCCTCCCCTCCCCTCCTGCCCTTCCATCCCATGTCCTTCAATCAGCTGGAGCACTTGTTGCTGCTCTTCGCCCTCTCCCCTCCTCCCCCTCTGCTTCTTCCTGGTGTGACTCAAACATGCAGTACATCCTCTGCCGAGACGCTCTCCTGCGCAAGCGCATCTCACTGGCATGGCATGACAGCACAGGGTCGGGATTCTTGACGGAGCAGGAGCTCGAGAACTGGATCCAAGAGGAGATTTCAAACTCTCCCATCCTTTCCAAGTTAGAGAAGAGCTACCAAGCTTTCTACATCTGTCACGCCGCCCGCCGCTTCCTCTTCCTCTTCGACTCCTCCCAGCGGCACAAAGTCCGCATTCGAGAGCTTATCAAGAGCCCGGTCCTCGACGAGCTCCTCATCCTCCGGCAGGAGCTGACAGAGGAGGAGCTGCAAGGGAACTGGTTCGCTCCTGCAACAGCCCGGGAGGTCTACGAGATGTACACCAAGCTCGACCTCGACCACAATGGCCTGCTCTCACAGGAAGAGCTTCTCCGTTACAGGGGATCGTACCTGACAGAGGTGAGGCATCGCTGCTTCCACCTACTCCCCTTCCCTCTCATTCTTCTCTGCGTTTCATCTCTTTCATTTAGTTTCCTTTGCACTCCAATCTTGTATCTCTCCCCTTCTTCTCTCTTCTTCCTCCTCCCTCTCCTCGTCCTCACTCCATTCTCTTTCCTTCCTCTTTTCTTCTCCAGCTCTTCACGAGACCTCTGCCAGGCTTTCGTCCAGCGAGTCTTCGAGGAGAGTCAAACCTTCAATGGCTACATCGACTTCAAGGTCGCCAGAGGATGAGGAAGTGGTGGTGGTTGTGATGGTGGTAGCTGAGGAGGAGGAGGAGGAAGGGCGGGTGGAGTAGGGGTGGGTGGGATTGGGGCGAAGGAGGAGAGATTGAAATGCATCTTCAGGCTTTCCTGGACTTCGTGCTCGCAATGGAGGACAAGGGGTCAAAGTCGGCTCTGCACTACTTCTTCCGTATCCTCGACCTGCGCAAACTTGGAGCCATCGGCATCTTCGAGATCAATTACTTCTTTCGTGATGTTCGCAAGCATCTTATCAAGGACGACCTGCCGGTTGAAGTCGCACAGAGAAAAATCCACCTTCTGCTCCTTCTGCTCCCTCCCTCTTTGTTCTCCTTTACAGCTTTTACCAATGTCTTTCTCTCCATTTCATTTTTGCTGACCACTATTCGTTCATTGACTCAGTCTCTCCTATCCCCTTCTCCCCTCCCCTCCTCGTCTCCTCGTCTCTTCCCCTCTCTTCCCCTCCCCTCCCCTCCTCCCCACTTCCTCTCCCCTCCTCTTACACTCGTGCACAGGCTCCGTCTGTCGAGGATGTCACTGACGAGATCTTCGACATGGTGCCGCTCTTGAGTCACAACGACCCTCCAGCTAATTCCCTGCAGGTGAAGCCCAAACAACCGCACGGCATAACTCTGGAGGATCTCGTGAATTCCAACGTGGGAGATACGGTCTGCATCCTCGATGCTCCTCTCATCGCGCTCACTTCTCCTCCAGGTTGTCAGCATCCTGACTGACATCGAGGTAACTCACTCGTTCTATTCCTCTGCTCCTCTCCTAATGCCCCTGCTCTCCCTTCCCCTCCCCTGCTCTTTTCCCCTCCATTCCCTCTCCAGATCTCCTTTCCTTTCCCTCTCCCCCTTCCGTTGCAAACAACGGCCGACCATGTTTGCAGGCCTTCTATCATTACGACAACAGGGAATCTCTCATCGCACAGCAGGTTCTCCTGCTCGCTCCTCCCTCCTCCTCCGTCCTCCCTCGTGCTCGCTCCTCCCTGCTCGCTCCTCCTCCCTCCTCCTCCCTCCTCCCTCCCCGCTCCTGCTCGCTCCTCGCTCGACAGGCGCTTCTCTCAGGCCTCTCTCTTCTTCACTGTCGGAAGTTTTCTAATGTCTGACGTTGGGTATCGATAGGCACACGAGGAGCACGCTTGATGGATGAGCCAGGACTTGAATCAGCTATTAGTATTCTCAATCAGCCTACCTCAGGCTATGTATATTATGTAATTCAAACACTGTGCCATGGGACGATCTTCTCAGTCCGGCTGCAGCCTGACTTTCCGGGCCTCGAGCCACTAAGCGACCACGAACCGGCGAAGATGTTGGCCAGGCCCGGGCTGTCCCGGCTGGGCCGGGCTCAGTGTACGGTTCCGGGGATTCCGCGGCCCGGGCCCGCCCATGATCGACGTGGTCTACCATCTTTCAGGTTCCTGTTCTAATCCATCATTACCCACCCCCATAGCGAAGTCTGACTCAATTCAACAAACTTAACACCACCCCTACCCCCCTACCCCCCAAATTACTATCAATCACCCCACTCTCCTAGTCAAATTTTCACCTCTCGCTCACCTACTCCCGATGTTAACGACAAGTACCGGCTGTCTAGGCTACCCCTACCCCCCTGAATAGCACCGGCCTACCCACCTTGGCCCCCGTTGTCGCAACAAAGCATGGCGTGGAGATGATGAGGAGGGAGGTTAGAGAGGTAGAGATGTCGATGATGATGACGATGATGATGATGTAACGGATCAGATATGTTCAAGGAGGAGATATGAAGGTCCTGAAGTGAGAGGGAATAGCAAGGAGCCGATGGTTGGGCAGCGGAAGTTCAGGTACAGTTATGGGGTCCAAGACAAGAACATGAATGACGTTGATTGCTGTACCGAGATCTGATCAGGGAGGTGCATGTGTAGTAGAACATTCAAGGTTTCACTTCATGGTACATCGGCTTCAGATCTTTTACACGTTGGTTCAATCAGTTCTTGCCCAATTTCCTTTTTTGTCGAGAATACGAGGTCATGGAGTTGGTGTCTTCAGGGCCGAAAGAAGAAGTTCATCAGGAGGGGCCGGTAGACATGAAGAGACACCATCATAGTTCTTGGTCATCTCCTGCTGATGTGCATCCGTCCTCCTTCCCTATCATGTCCTACTCACTGAGTGATGCTGCCAGGACTCAGTCGCTGTCGAGAAACTTGAGTTTCAACCATGGAGCACGAGCTTGACGAAGACTGTCTGGGCCATTACGGGTTCTGTCCAGACTCCTCGAGAACATCCAGGATACGAAAGACGATGATGCCAAACCAGGTTCCTCGCCATGGCACCTGCGTTCCGTTCCCGCGTGACCATGGTGTCAGGTCGACGCCGCCCTTAGGAACAGCCCTGCGAGTTGCAGCTCTGGTGAGAAATCCATGTCCTACCACAACGTGTTTCTTCCTCCGAGCAAGTCCTCTGCTCTCTTACAAGCATGCGGGGGGCAGGGCACAGGAAGGCGCGAAGGGTGTGCCCTGTGCCCTCGTTGTTGTGGACAGCAACATCCTTGGTTTGCCATAGTCTCACGTCCGACTGTCGTCAGGTCTGGCGGGTCACAACCATTCTTTCCTCGGCAAGTACGGAGTTGGTGCATGCCTGACGCCTGCGAGTGTGAAGATCAAGAACGACTCGTCCAACCCCACGTATGGTCCTCAACTCACCTGCTCTAAGTGAGATCGGGAGGAGGCGGAGGAGGTGACCTCTTGGTGGCGGCAGGTACTGGCTACGGAGGATGGGGCTGATGCAGACTTCCGTGTCGTCTCAATGCCACAAGGCAGAGCAGAAGTCATCAAGTGAGAACCGCTCCTCTCCCCTTGCAGTCACCTGACGGTGTTGAATTGCAAGAGCCCAAGTCCAATGTCAAGTTCTCTGCTTCAACCAAGAGGACTCGTCGCCGTTTGACTGCCCATCATCATGCCTGTGAGTTGAATACTCAGCAAACTCTTTCTGTGCTACTTTCGTATCCTTTTTTTGCGCTTCTGCTGCGCTTGCTTCCGCATCCTGTTCCTAACCTTGTCATTGCTTCTTGTCACCCATTGCTGAAGTTTTGTTGGGATCCTCTAGTGCAAGAAACCACGAAGCTGAACTGCTCTGTCATCCACGAGACGAAACAGCATGAGAAGTGCGAGGAAGAGCTACACCAACGCCTCATGCAGCCTCGTCGTGGATCAGAGGGCAATACATGCACTGAGGATAACGCTGGTGAACAAGCAGGTGTCACCAGGAGAAAAATGGTAGGAAGATTTGATGAGTGCAGGTCAAGTTATCGTTTCACTCTCTTGATAGGATCAGGAGTCTCCTCAAACTACGGAGGAAGTGCAAGTAAAGGCGAGCCACCACAGGTAAGTCATGATCTCCTGCTTCACTTCCTCATCGCACAACTCTCTTCCTCATCTCCTTGCATCATGATCATGTTCCTAATCATGATGCAGCGATGCTTCAGCGAGTGACGTCGGCAGTGTGGATCTGTGCCTCACGCCTGCAAGGTACTGCTGACGCTGACGCTGATGCTGATGCTGATGCTGATGCTGCTATTGGTGGTGGTCTGAATGAAACGCAGTTCTTGTGTTGCTGCTGGAAGGATGTCGTCCTCAGTCAGGTTTGCAGCCTCTCGATCCCTCCAAGATTTGATTAATCTATCTCCAAAATTTCTCTTCTATCTGCTCCTGCTGCTGCTTCTGCTGCTGCTGCTGCTCCTCCTCCTCCTCCGCTCTATCCTCCTCCTCCTCTTTTCCCTCCTCCTTCTCCTCCTTCTCACTTGTCATACTCAGTGAGTGTGGGGACTCGTGGAGCGTCGCTTCCGGCTCTCAATCATCGTCATTCTCTTTGATCTCAGCCCTTCAGCTGGAGTCCAGTACTTGACACCTTCTCTCCTCCTGCCTCTCATCTTCTTGACAGTCGATGGAACTGGCGCCCAGGAAGGACCGAGCAGGGAGGCCGCGATGTACCGAGCCGTGCTGCTGATGTCAGACGGGGAGGTTGAATGATCGAAGTCAACGTAGCTGCTGTTGCTGCTGCTGCTGCTGCATTGTGAATCAGGTCGAAGTTTCTTCGCGGGACTTCATTGATTGTCGACCTACCATTACGATGAAGTGGGTCTTAGGACGTACATGAGAATTCCTCCAGCGATTGCAACGTTGAGACTCTCCATATCCCCGCTGAGCTCCACCCCTGTCTTCTCCCATCCCGCACTTCTCTTGACCTCCTCCTCAACCTCCACATGCAGCCCGTGAGCGGGACAAGGACACTTGCTTCCCTCTCTTACCTCTGGTGAGACTCCAGAGCCTTCGTTGCTGAGGACGAGGAAGAGGCGGTCGGCTGTTTCAGAATCACAATAGCTCCTTCAGCAGGAGGGGAGTACTACCGCGCACAAAGTCCTCCGGCGCTCTCCCGTTCATGTCGGCAACCAGCACTTTGGCTCCTTCTGTTGTTTACCATGAGGAATCAAAAACATCTTCCTGGGAGGGCACAAAAGAGGAGGAGGGGGAGGAGGAGGGAGGAGCCTTTGCCTGCTGCTGCGGCTTCTTCCTTGAGTAGCGCGGTGTCGCCGTAGCACACGCCCAGCCTCCACTGAGCTCCTCTGGCTGCCCGGATGGCCTGCAGTGCGGGATCACAGGCCCTCCACATCCTCCTGCTCACCTTCTCATTGAAGGGATCGCTGCAGCCATCTAGCAGGAGAGCAGCATCCCACCCCAGTCCTGCTGCCGTCCGCAGAAGCGTTCCGAGGTTTCCTGGATCTTGAATGCGATCGAGGACGATGATGCGCTTGGACGTACGGAGATCGCACTGGAGGAGGAGCATGCAGTGAGGTAAATCGAGCCATTTCCTCAAGCCAGGACAACACTGGAGCGTCAAGGAGGCCCACTCAACACAAGTTTGCTGTCGTAGAAGAGGGAGAGAGAGGATGCTACTGGTCATACGGAGAATTGAAAGTGACCTGCTCAGGTAGTCCTATCTCTGCCAGGACCTGCCTTCCCTCTGTCGTCTCCAACCCTGAGATCTGTGACAAGGTAACGGAGCTATTGTCAGGTTTCCCCGAGTAAGTCTCACCTTTCGGAACACGTCAGGAGAGACAACGATGACATCAGTTGTTGGTGGCAAGGAGAGTCTGTCTATCAGGTCCTGATGCCAGAGATCCTGGTCCTCTTCCACAAGAACAAGCAGCTGCATTCGTCGTCAACCGTGACATAGAGACAGAAAGTTCATCTTTCCTTGATCTCCGAGCGCGCTTGTGATCGAGGACCGCAGATCTCGAGGATGGGATTCATGCCTGTCACGACGGCGCTGCCGCTGGTCTTCCGATACTTGCTCTGCTCTCTGACCTTCACCAATCGTTTTGCAACTGCGTTCTGCAGCGAAGTGACGACTGGTCCGAAATTTCGTTTCTCCGAAGCCATAGCGTATGGAACATGAATGCCTTGGCACCTCCTGCGCCTGCTGAAAGGTCAAGAGAGCGAAGTGTTTCTTGCCAGCTGTTGCTCACAGTGCTCGGCTGTCTACATGCGAATTCCCTTGGTCCCGGCGGGGTTGCAGATGGATGGAGGAAGGGTTGCTGACAAACAGAGGCAGCATGGTCGCCGATGGCATGCTGGCATGTGACGATGATGACAGGGAGGAGAGACACGTCGAAGCTGAGCAAAGAAGGAGATAGAAGAGGACCAGGAGCGGGGTTGGGGCTGGGAGCCGGGGGGTCAGGAGGACGCGGCTGGAACTGTGGAGGAGATGCGGCATTGGTCGCATCGAGCCAGGCATCGGACCCGGGGCTAGCCGGGCTCTCACCTCCGGAGGGCGAGTCACTGAGCCGACCTGGGGCGCATTTATTTTTGGCCCCTTCTAAAAGGCAAGTTTTGACTGGGACCAAGGTTCTCAAGAAGTGTTTTAAAACAAAATATGTTTTAAAAACCTCTAATTGTATCAAGCTTGCCCCAGTGGCTTTGCTATACAAGTATAGGAGACATGAAACGTCTTTTACCCCCTGGTTATAAAGATTTGTCACTCTGCCTCAAGGTGGGTCGTAAACTGGCCTCCCTCCTTTGGTCCCTTTTGCTACCCCACAGCTTCCTTGCCATCCTTCTCAATCCTGCTGTCCGCTTGTTCTCTGTCTGCGTACCTCCCTCAACACAATCGAGTGATTGTTTCCATCACCAGTTGACTTCGCGCCTGCCATGCAGACTGGTTCAGCATTCCATCACAGTCTATGGAGCTCCTGGGCGGCTCCTCAATCTCAATCTCCTAACAGTTCAAAGAGCAAATCCATGCACAGCAATGGTGGTAGCTTGATTCCCCTGCTCCATGCTGGGATTGGAAAGAGCCGAGACACATCTCGCAGCAGAAAGCTCACCTCTGCAGTCGCTATCCGCATCTTCAAGGAAAGGTCTTCAGATGCTAACAGTAAGTTTGTAGAGAGCGAGGTGGTCGCGAGATGCTATGGCGTGAGTTCCAAGACCGTGCGAGACATCTGGGACAAAAAGTCGTGGGCGAGGTACACGAGTGGTTTGGAGATGAGGGTCGAGGCCAGAGAGGCAGAAATGTCTAAGAATGGGGAGAAAGCGCTGAGGTCGCTTGAGGGGAATATGAAGAAAGATGCTTTAGAGATCGAGAGAAAGCAAAAGAATATGAAAAATTCGTCCAGTATAGAGACGTTCCATGCTCCCTCGGATGGATACGACTGCAATGGCGCGATGTTGGGAGAGAGCAGCCAAGATTCTGCAACATGGATCTCGATGAGACGTGTGTATGGGGAACTCATGGGAGAGGAGGAGGAGGACAAGGACAAGGACGAGCACAACGAGGGAGATTATGTCAGAGAGGCGGTGGAGTGCTGGGACGAGCTTGCTGAGGCACCGGACGATGTGAGCGATTGGTGTGTTGACCCCAGGGAGGCAAGAGTTGACAAAGTTTGCTGAGGGACTGGAGGGTCAGAGATTTTGATTTTCGGGACAGCAATGACTGGAGGATGTTCCGATGGGGAGGATGGTCAACGGAATGCGTGTAAAGGAAGTACTCTCTAGAACCGTTCCAGGCAGAATGCTCAAGACTGTAGGTAAAATTTTCTTTTGCTGCACATTCCGGGAAGGTGTCTTGAATTTTTCATGCTCACCGCTCAGATATTTCTTTGCATTACATCACGTTTTGCCTTGCAGCAGTGCCAATGGAATAAAAGAGCCTCTTTTTCATCTTCCGTCTCCCCGCTTTCCACCTCTTCTCTCGCTCACTCATATTCATATGCTCGATTTCCTTTCACTTCGTCCGCACCTGATCAGATCCCAATCATCCCTTCCCCCCTCCTTCTTTCGTACATCTTGATCAAAGGATCATTTCGAACCTCGTGCGCTCCGCCGCTGATCTAATCCGGCCAGGTAGACGAGCAGAGGACGTGGCAACCAAAGAAGGGCAAGTAGAGGATGCAGGTGAAAGATGATGTGAAAATCAAGAGTAACCAGGAAATGTCAACTATTCATGGAGAGCTCATGAGTAGGCCAGTCTGCTCGCCAGAAGGCAAGAAACTATACAGCCTGGGTAACGAACTCCTGCCAAAAGATCAGTACTTGACGATGTCGCCCTTGTTTCGTCCTACCGAAACAAGGTCTGAAGGTGATGAAAAGCTTTCAAGCAGCTGATTCGAACGGGAGGCTACAAGCACATGAAAGCCGGACCTGTTGGAGGTGGGAAACTGCACTGTCGCAAGAATTCGTCTCCAACCCTCATCAGAGTCTTGAGGAAAGCAATCAAGCAGATGCTGCTGGGACTCTCAGCATCGAAGTCTGATTCAAACACCAAGACCCCATTTTCCATCAAGCATCAAAGTTCAACGCACAATCTTAGGTTTTCCGGTTTACTTCTGAGTCCTCTTTTAGTGATCGAGCTGAGCCAACAAACTAGCGTACTGAATTCAGGCATGACCCTAATCACCACCCACAATAATCTACATCCCTCAAATCTTCTTAAGCCTTAGCCTTGGCCGCATCTGCCTCCTTTGGCTCAAGGTACATGCGAGACGACAGCTGTCACCCAACATCGTTACTTGCAATCCTCCTCATACATCATCAAAAGCTTACCGGCTGCCCGTCATATGCGCACTCCAGGATGTGACGCAGCTCAGGCACCAAGGGGAAGCGGGGGTTTGCCGGAGTGCACTGGTCGTCGAAGGCGTGCTCAGCAAGGCTGTCGATCACCTTGTAGTAGGCGTCCTTGTTGATTCCTGCCTCAGCAAAGGTGGCTGGGATGTCAAGAGACTTCTTCAACTCAGAGATCCTCTGCTTGAACTTCTGCACAAGCTCGTAGTCCGAGTTCCCAGTGCATCCGATGGCCCTCGCCAGCTCAGCGTATCTCTGCTTCGCCAACGGGTGAGTGTACTGGGGATACACTCCCATGCGGGTCGGTGCATCCACAGCATTGTAGTCGATCACGTGCTCCATCAGGATGGCGTTGGTCATACCTGCGTAACATCATTAGTCCCGCTTCACCCTCTCACACACCCGCCGCTCGTGCTCACCGTGGGGGGTGTGGAAGGCGCCACCGATCTGATGAGACAAGCTGTGAGTGATCCCCAAGAAGCTGTTGGCAAACGCGATCCCGGCGATGGTAGAGGCATGGTGCACCATCTCCCTGGCACGGATGGTTCCATTCTTGTACGACTCCGGCAGGTACTCGAAGAGAAGCTTCACCGCACGAGTAGCATGCGCCTTGGTGAAGTCGTTGCTCGCAACGCTGACATACGCCTCGATGGCATGGACAAGAGCATCCACTCCAGCATTCGCCACCAAAGACTTGGGCAGGTTGTCGCAGAAGGCGCTGTCCACAATGGCCACGTCGGGAGTCATACGGTAGCTGAAGAGAGGGTACTTGTGGGTTCCCTCAGTGATGACAGCAAAGGGCGTGACCTCACTCCCAGTACCGCTGGTGGTCGGGATGCAAACAAGCTTGTGCACCTTGGATCCCGTGTCGGGGAAGGGGCAGGTTCGCTTGCGCAGCTCAATGAACCTCGCACCCACATCCTCCAGCTTCGCCTCGGGGTGCTCGTAAAACACTCGGATACCCTTGGCGGCATCCATCGGCGACCCGCCTCCAAGTCCAATCAACACCTCAGGCTTGAACTGCTCGCACGCCGCTGCGCCTGCTCGCACGCACTCGATCGTGGGATCCGGGGTGACCTCGTCAAATACCGCAACCTTGAAGCCAATCTGCTCAAGCATCTGCTGCACCTTCGCGCAGTACCCAAACTCCACCATCGCTCTGTCCGTCACAATCATGGCGCGCGTGTCCCTCTTCCCACCGGGGTACGGCTTAGCAAGATCTGCGATGGCCTCACGGGTACAGTTGCGATTGAAGTAGAGATTGGGAGGAGTCTTCATCCACTCCATGTGCTCTTGACGAGATGCCATCAGCTGCAAACAAGGCACGTGAGAAACAATCAAGGTCACACTCAACCTGTCACCTTGACGTTGATCAACGATGCCGGCGTCATGTTGGTAGCAATCGAAGATCCTCCAGTAGTGCCCACTCCCAGCGTCAGACTGGGTGGGACGTTGAAGTTGAACGCCGTCCCCACCGCAGCAATGCTCGATGGCACGTTGGCAAACAAGTGATGTGCAGGCATCGCTGCAGCAAACGCCGCAATCCTGTTCTCGTCGTTGGAATGGATCACAGCAGTGTGTCCCTCTCCACCAAAGTGGACGATGGATGCGCAAAGGTCTTTGGCCTCGTTGAAGGTCGGCGCGCGATACAGAGTCATCACAGGGCTAAGCTTCTCAAAGCTGAAGGGCTCATGAGGACCGACCTCCGAAGCTTCCGTCGCAATCACCACTGCATCGGGCGGGATCCTGATACCACACTTCTGTGCAATCGTTTGTGCTGACTGACCGACAATGTCTGGGTTGATTGCTCCGTTCTTGATCAAAAACTCTCCCAGCTTCTTCCTCTCCTCTCCGTACACGAAGTGAACGCCGCGCTTCTGAAGCAGGCTCTTGAACTCCTCAAAGATGCTCTCAATCACAACCGTGCTCTGCTCACTGGCACAGATCACACCGTTGTCGAAAGTCTTGCCCATGACAATGCTCGAGGCTGCCATCTTCAGGTCCGCAGTGTCATCCACAAGCACCGACGCGTTGCCTGCACCAACGCCCAGAGCCGGCTTGCCAGTGCTGTAGCTTGCCTTCACCATGCCGGGACCGCCAGTTGCGACAATCAGCTTGATGCCAGGGTGATCCATGACATGCCTATTCAGCTCCAGCGTGGGATGCTCGACGCAGTCCAGCACGTTAGGAGGAGCTCCTGCTGCAACGGCCGCATCTCTGCAGATGCGCATGGCCTCGTGTGAGCAGGCGGAGGCGCGGGGATGAGGAAGGAAGATGGCAGCATTACGAGTTTTCAAAGCAAAGAGAGACTTGATGATGACAGTGCTGGTAGGGTTGGTGCAGGGAGTGATGCATGCCAACGGTCCTACAGGCGTGGCGATCTTGATCAATCCTCGCTCGGTGTCACGATCGATGATGCCGCAGGTCTTCATGTCAGCATAAGCCGACACGGAGGTCTCAATCACCACGCCGTTCTTGATGACCTTGTCCTCCATCAAGCCCATCCTTGTCTCCTCCACGGCCAGCTTGGCAAGGGGAACGCGCTGCTTGTTGGCCGCATGGGCAACTTGACGAAAGATGTGATCGACCGTCTTCTGGTCGTAAGTGGCGAACATCGCCTGCGCTTCCTGGATGCGCTGGATCTTCTCATCGATGCTCTTGATGGAATCGTTGCCGATGAACCTCTTGCTGGCGGGGATGTACATCCTAGTCCGCCGTGTGGCCATAGCCACAGCATGCCTGCTAGACAGCATGTCGTCGCTCTTGCGTCTCTCCTTGGATTCAAGAATAAATACAGGTAACCCCTGTCATCAACGTTCCTACCCTACCCCTTCCGTATTCTTCGGATTCCTATCCCCACCCCCGTTGTACCCACGTCTTGTCTCCCCCTTCGATACCTCTTCCTGCTACCACCCCTACATCTTTTAGTTCCCCCGGCAGCTTTCCGCACCCCCTTCTGATAGGTATCCAATATCGGAGTACCCTACCCCTGTAGGTATCGCCTTTCACCACGTCACCCTGCACACATTCCCCATGCCTACAGCACACCCCCCCAAGTCACAGTTCTTAGTACCCCTCCGCTCTTTACGCCCCAAGGGGAAAGGTGGGGTGGATTCCCCAACGCACTATTGAACAAGGGGTACTGGAAAATTTACGATGAGTCTCGAGGCGTAGACGCGGTGGGGTAGGGGTAGGAGGCCTGCAAAGCGACAAAAAGCTCCTGTGGGGTGGGTAGGTAAATTCTTTTGACCGAGGTATAGGTAAACATAATTTCAAAGTTTTTATCTCAAAAATTGAAAATTGATCAAAGATATTGCTTTTTTCAGAAGATTCTCAAGTGTCTTATCATTCGTCCGAAAGGGTAGGGTAACCTTCACAAGGCAAGTTCCAAACAGTCATCAGAGGGGGTGGGGTACAGAAGCACCGGGTATCACCCACACGTGTAGGCTGGCAGTAGAGGTACCGGGACGTAGGTCGCTCATGGTAATTTAGAGGGGTCAATGGATCACCCTCCATGGCAGGGTACCCCACCTAGGATCATCTGGAAATTCTTTCCGCTGCAAGACGGGGTACTTTTCGGTAGAGGGAAGGGGTACTGACTACAAGAGGATGTCAGCAAATCCATGTCAGCAGTGACGTGCATAACCGTGCCCCGGGTCGTACAGGTCAGCTTCAAGGCTTGCAAGTACCAGTACTTTTAGTCTACCTGCTGCTAGTACCGTACCCTATCCACTCTGACTGCTACTGTTCTATCAGGCCTGAGAGTCACTAGTATTGAAGTTAAAAATCGGATGATCCGAGTGTCACCGTGACCTGAGTCGGGCCCCGGGGCCCGACACAGCCTGGCGGCGTCACGCCGTGACGCCTGGCGGCGCCTGGCCGCTGCTCAGCCTGAGTCCGAGCCCCGCCGGGTCTGGCGGCGATGATGATCCGAAGTTAGCCGGGCGGACCTCCACCGTGGGCCGTACACTTTACTCAAAGTAATGTTCAACCCGGCTAAACCGGGCGCACGTTGTTCCCTTCGGAACGGTACTTGGGTCCGTCGTGCCCTTAGTAACGCCGACCGGGGGGTCGCCGGGGGGCGGTCACTCAGCCGGGGGCAGTGCCAGGCATGCGGCATGCCGCGGCACTGCACTGAACTCAGGCTCGCGGAGGCCACTGGCCGGGCCGCCGCGGCGCAGATTCCGGCAATCGGGATGATCTGATCAGCCTGACTCCCGAGGGGCGCGGCCACTGTCATCATCATAGCATGATGTTCACTCTCAGTGGCCACGATTGCATGCCGCAGTGCCATATCATAGTCATGACTCACTGTGATGACTAAGCTCCGCCCGTGACCGCAATTAAAACTAGACGCAATTTCAAGTTTGCATAATTGAACTTTCGTGTATTCAACTTTGAATCCAAAGTCTTCATGTAGTGATCGAGCAAAGAACCGTCGAACATAACGATTAGCCGTTGACCCTAATCACCACCCACAATAATCTACATCCGACCAGCCTTTGGCCGATCCCTCTTTTAAGCCTTGGTCTTGGCCGCATCTGCCTCCTTTGGCTCAAGGTACATGCGAGACGACAGCTGTCACCCAACATCGTTACTTGCAATCCTCCCCATTCATCATCAAAAGCTTACCGGCTGCCCGTCATATGCGCACTCCAGGATGTGACGCAGCTCAGGCACCAAGGGGAAGCGGGGGTTTGCCGGAGTGCACTGGTCGTCGAAGGCGTGCTCAGCAAGGCTGTCGATCACCTTGTAGTAGGCGTCCTTGTTGATTCCTGCCTCAGCAAAGGTGGCTGGGATGTCAAGAGACTTCTTCAACTCAGAGATCCTCTGCTTGAACTTCTGCACAAGCTCGTAGTCCGAGTTCCCAGTGCATCCGATGGCCCTCGCCAGCTCAGCGTATCTCTGCTTCGCCAACGGGTGAGTGTACTGGGGATACACTCCCATGCGGGTCGGTGCATCCACAGCATTGTAGTCGATCACGTGCTCCATCAGGATGGCGTTGGTCATACCTGCGTAACATCATCAGTCCCGCTTCACCCTCTCACACACCCGCCGCTCGTGCTCACCGTGGGGGGTGTGGAAGGCGCCACCGATCTGATGAGACAAGCTGTGAGTGATCCCCAAGAAGCTGTTGGCAAACGCGATCCCGGCGATGGTAGAGGCATGGTGCACCATCTCCCTGGCACGGATGGTTCCATTCTTGTACGACTCCGGCAGGTACTCAAAGAGAAGCTTCACCGCACGAGTAGCATGCGCCTTGGTGAAGTCGTTGCTCGCAACGCTGACATACGCCTCGATGGCATGGACAAGAGCATCCACTCCAGCATTCGCCACCAAAGACTTGGGCAGGTTGTCGCAGAAGGCGCTGTCCACAATGGCCACGTCGGGAGTCATACGGTAGCTGAAGAGAGGGTACTTGTGGGTTCCCTCAGTGATGACAGCAAAGGGCGTGACCTCACTCCCAGTACCGCTGGTAGTCGGGATGCAAACAAGCTTGTGCACCTTGGATCCCGTGTCGGGGAAGGGGCAGGTTCGCTTGCGCAGCTCAATGAACCTCGCACCCACATCCTCCAGCTTCGCCTCGGGGTGCTCGTAAAACACTCGGATACCCTTGGCGGCATCCATCGGCGACCCGCCTCCAAGTCCAATCAACACCTCAGGCTTGAACTGCTCGCACGCCGCTGCGCCTGCTCGCACGCACTCGATCGTGGGATCCGGAGTGACATCGTCAAATACCGCAACCTTGAAGCCAATCTGCTCAAGCATCTGCTGCACCTTCGCGCAGTACCCAAACTCCACCATCGCTCTGTCCGTCACAATCATGGCGCGCGTGTCCCTCTTCCCACCGGGGTACGGCTTAGCAAGATCTGCGATGGCCTCACGGGTACAGTTGCGATTGAAGTAGAGATTGGGAGGAGTCTTCATCCACTCCATGTGCTCTTGACGAGACGCCATCAGCTGCAAACAACACACGTAAGAAACAATCATGGTCACACTCAACCTGTCACCTTGACGTTGATCAACGATGCCGGCGTCATGTTGGTAGCAATCGAAGATCCTCCAGTAGTGCCCACTCCCAGCGTCAGACTGGGTGGGACGTTGAAGTTGAACGCCGTCCCCACCGCAGCAATGCTCGATGGCACGTTGGCAAACAAGTGATGTGCAGGCATCGCTGCAGCAAACGCCGCAATCCTGTTCTCGTCGTTGGAATGGATCACAGCAGTGTGTCCCTCTCCACCAAAGTGGACGATGGATGCGCAAAGGTCTTTGGCCTCGTTGAAGGTCGGCGCGCGATACAGAGTCATCACAGGGCTAAGCTTCTCAAAGCTGAAGGGCTCATGAGGACCGACCTCCGAAGCTTCCGTCGCAATCACCACTGCATCCGATGGAATCTTGATACCACACTTCTGTGCAATCGTTTGTGCTGACTGACCGACAATGTCTGGGTTGATTGCTCCGTTCTTGATCAAAAACTCTCCCAGCTTCTTCCTCTCCTCTCCGTACACGAAGTGAACGCCGCGCTTCTGAAGCAGGCTCTTGAACTCCTCAAAGATGCTCTCAATCACAACCGTGCTCTGCTCACTGGCACAGATCACACCGTTGTCGAAAGTCTTGCCCATGACAATGCTCGAGGCTGCCATCTTCAGGTCCGCAGTGTCATCCACAAGCACCGACGCGTTGCCTGCACCAACGCCCAGAGCCGGCTTGCCAGTGCTGTAGCTTGCCTTCACCATGCCGGGACCGCCAGTTGCGACAATCAGCTTGATGCCAGGGTGATCCATGACATGCCTATTCAGCTCCAGCGTGGGATGCTCGACGCAGTCCAGCACGTTAGGAGGAGCTCCTGCTGCAACGGCCGCATCTCTGCAGATGCGCATGGCCTCGTGTGAGCAGGCGGAGGCGCGGGGATGAGGAAGGAAGATGGCAGCATTACGAGTTTTCAAAGCAAAGAGAGACTTGATGATGACAGTGCTGGTAGGGTTGGTGCAGGGAGTGATGCATGCCAACGGTCCTACAGGCGTGGCGATCTTGATCAATCCTCGCTCGATGTCACGATCGATGATGCCGCAGGTCTTCATGTCAGCATAAGCCGACACGGAGGTCTCAATCACCACGCCGTTCTTGATGACCTTGTCCTCCATCAAGCCCATCCTTGTCTCCTCCACGGCCAGCTTGGCAAGGGGAACGCGCTGCTTGTTGGCCGCATGGGCAACTTGACGAAAGATGTGATCGACCGTCTTCTGGTCGTAAGTGGCGAACATCGCCTGCGCTTCCTGGATGCGCTGGATCTTCTCATCGATGCTCTTGATGGAATCGTTGCCGATGAACCTCTTGCTGGCGGGGATGTACATCCTAGTCCGCCGTGTGGCCATAGCCACAGCATGCCTGCTAGACAGCATGTCGTCGCTCTTGCGTCCCTCCTTGCCTGCAAGGTATATATATAAACAACCCCCTCACCTATTAGTTCCTACCCTACCCCCCAACTCCTCCTTTTGGGATTTTTCTCAAACCTACCCCTTTAAACTCCACCCAAAACCTGACTCTACTACCCGTGTACAGATCCGATGTTTGTCAGCACCCCTCCCGTTCCTGTTAACAGGAACCTATTCTACAATGGAGTACCCTACCCCTACAGATGTCACCCTCTACAGCGTCAACCCTTCCGAGAACAGATAATTCTATCTGTCGTACCCCTATTCTTCAGTTGCCTGTAGCCCTCAGAATGGGGGTAGTAGGTCATGCACGGGTATCACTTTGCCTCCCCCGTCTTCCCACCCTACCACAACTCTCCATTCTCCCACCCCACCCTCCCCTATCACATCCCACCCTTTTGACTCACCCTCGTTATCGTTACGCCCCAAGGCGGAAAGGAGGGGTGAATTCTGATTGCACACTGGGAATCATGGTGGTGGGGTACTGGGGCATATTGATGAGACTCGAGGCGTAGACACTGACCGGACGTGTAGTTTTGTAACTTCAAGTTTATTTCAACAAAATTTCAAACTTATACAATTGTAATTAAAACGTTCATGGTTTCAACCGGGTCGGATTGATCAACAGTCAATGAAGAGGGGTGGGGTGGCCCGTTTAAAATATAGTGACGGACACATCTGACACGAAAACACTCCATTTGAAGAAATACAATCTTTTTCCAGCGAAGATACCGATCTCGACTCGAAACCTGCCGCGGACCGGCAGTACTACCGTGGGCCCGCCGACCCCGCCCGGGCCCGCGGCCGGCCGGGGCCCGGCGGGCCGTTCTGTGAGACTCAGTGACAGTGCCTGAGTAGTTCAAATCGCACCATGCAAAATGCTCACCCGCGGCTACAGCAAACCGGGCACGCACAGAGCGACATGAAATGTCTCCCTAGAAGATGCTTCGATCCTCTCCCTAGAAGATGCTTCGATCCTCTCCCTAGAAGATGCTTCGATCCTCTCCCTAGAAGATGTTTCGATCCCATGCGTTTGATGTGGTGTACTCCTGAAAATACTTCAACGCGATCCTTTCCTGCAATGTGTTTGATGAGTCACTCCGCACATTCCAACCCACAGTGCCTAGTTGTTTTCCTCACTTAATTCTTCCATGTCAATCTCATATCCTTCATGCCCTGCCACTCACCCGCATGGATTCCTTGCCTGCTCCCCTCTGGGTGACTTAGAATCACTTGATGAATGATGCCTCTCGAGACCTTCACCACGGAATTTTCACATGGATTGATCTCGATGTTGATGTGAACTGCTTGCTCTTAAAATTCAGCTCACACTTGATGAGTGTGGAGAGGTGGAGCTGCTTTTGAGAGAGTTCAGGATAATGATCGTTGTTTCTTAATGCCGCAAGGATGTTTTTCGCCGTGGACGGTTCCGTAGCAATCATGGACATTGCAGATTACATGTGAGGCTCCGCTGATAGACAGCATGGATCAGGTGCATGAAGCAAGGAGTGGCAAGACTTTGATCATCTGCCGTTTGGAACTCATCTCCTCGTGCCTTTTGAAATGAGCACCATGCGCGTCGCCTTGTTGCTGCTCGTAGCCCTGGCGGTCTGTTTGGTTGATTCACACCTGCTGGGCAACAGGTGGAGGCTTGTTGGAGAAGGTTAGCTTCATCGCTCATGCCCTTTTGCAGTGCTGTAGCGAAAGCTGCTGATGTGAGCTCGGAGCTGAGAGTGCAGGGGGGAAAGAGAGAGGCATCAGTTCCTGTGCTGCTTTGTCAGTGCGTGATTTCCCGCACAGGCACATCTCAATGCCGTTGCCAGCAGGAGAAGCTCGATCTTTGGCATGTCGGGCATTACCTCCAGTCTGCAAGCATGTGACCTCCTGCTGCTCGTGCTGCTCCATGACAAGCTGACCCCTTCCTCCTTCAGGTGTCGCAGGTGTCGCTTCTGCCATGCGGCACGTCGAGTTGCCCAGGAGCATTGCGATCATAGCCTTGTTCCAGATTGTCTGGAGTGCTCATCGTATCCTGCGGCGAGAACGAGCAGCGAAGCCTGGCATCATCCATCGCATGCTGGAGGAGGACCTCTGCCTCATCCTCGGCAGCGGTCACCTCAGCCGTCCTGCTTGCGTGTGTGTGGACTGGGAAGGGAACGTGGTCACAGTGAACAGCAAGGAGAAGCGCATGCTGACTGTACATGAGGATGGATCGATAATGAGGGATGTGCCTGTGCCTGAAGTGAAGTGCGCGTGGGGGCTCAGCATGATGAAGGGGGGGGGAGTTGTCGTGGTCGACGCCCAGCGGCATGCCGTCCTTGTCTACAGCAAGAGCGGGAAGCTGGAGCAGGTGATTGGGAGGAAGGGTGATGGAGCAGGAGAGCTCAACGGTCCGCGGGGGATCGCGGTGGACGGGGAGGGAAACATCATCGTGTCGGATACCAACAACCACAGGGTACAGGTCTTCTCCAAGGACGGGCAGCAGCTGCGAGCGTTCGGGCGGTGGGGAGGGAAGGAGGGAGAGCTCAAATTTCCTCACGGGGTTGCAGTGGATGGAGCAGGGAACATCGTGGTGGCGGACAACGGAAATCACCGGCTGCAGCTCTTCTCGCCTAGCGGGAGCTTCCTGCGCGTATTGGGGAGGGAGGGAACCGGGCCTGGCGAGCTCGAGCGTCCTGTGGGAGTGGCCGTCGGCGAAGGAGGGAAGGTGTTGGTCACCGACTGGTACAAGAAGAGGGTGCAGGTGCTGGACTCTGCGGGCGGGTATGTCACGAGCATCGGGGAGGAGGCGCCGGTCAGGCCGGTCAGGCCGGTCGGGGTCTCGGTGGATGGGGGAGGGAACGTGTTGGTGTGCGACTGGACGGGGGAGGAAACGATCGGATCCTCGTCTTTGGCCCTAAGTGAAGGGAGGGCACGCGCAGGTGATTTGGCAGGTCGCTTCATGCTATATTGGTAGCAAGAAGCTTCCTGTTCAGTATACGATGCACCAAAGACCCAGGACCAACTGCTGCTGCTGCTGCTCCACCACCACCTACTCCACCACCACCACCACCACCACCTCCTCCTCCTCCTGCTTCTGTTGGGGCGGTTATCTTTCTTGTGTTTCCCTGTCCATGGCCGCCAGCATCGGAGTGAGGAGAGAAAAAGCTTCTCTCGTTTCTCCTCTCCCCCAATCTCACTCGCTCTAGAGTCACCGTGACCAACCTCCCCTGCTCAGTCGTTCAGCAGAAGGTAGAGGAAGGGAGGCGAGGCGAAGTGGGGGCAAGAGCAGCAGCAGCAGCAGGGGGAGGAGGAGGAAGAGCAGGAAGAGGTGCAGGAGGGGCGAGAAAGCGCTTGAAGGGGAGCAGGAGGCTCACAGATCTCTTCCTCAGGGTCAGGTCGACAGTCTTGCCAGCAGGGCCCTGGAGCATGCGCTCTACATTGATGTCGGTGAGGACGAGGCCGTCGGCAGCTACGAGGACGTCTCCTCTTCCGATCTGGTTGGAGGCTGAAGCAGGAGAGGCTGAAGGAGGAGCATCAGGAAGACAGAAGACTGCGCAAGGTGGGGGCGAGCGAGGAAGAGCA
>NW_005434664.1:951228-955461 GCF_000315625.1 Guillardia theta CCMP2712
GGAGGAGGAGGAGGAGGAGGAGAAATCAGAATTCAGCAAAAGAAAGGGATCAACCATCACGAAGATGGTGGGAGAGGAGAGTAGGGGGACGAGGACGAGGACGAGGACGAGGACGAGGACGAGGACGAGGCCGCAGGATCTGTGGAGCGTCTCACCGATGCCCGATTGTCTGCTCCGAACGTTTCCGATGCCGTCGGTTCCTGTCGTTGAGGTTCGCGAGGCTGTTTGCTGCCAGTCGGATACTTGAGACGCTTTTTCTGATGCAGACCAAAGTCATCAACCCTCTTCCGTGCTGCTCCTGCTCCTGCTCCTGCTCCTGCTCCTGCTCCTGCTCCTGCTCCTGCTCCTGCTGCTCCTGCTCCTGCTCCTTCAAGCCATCTGATCTGCTATCTCCTTCTTCGTACTTCGTGGAAGTCAACGCAAAATTCTTCTCCTTCCCGCCAACCCCGCCACACCCGCCCTTCCTCCTGCTCCTGCTCCTTGTCTTCTTGCAATCATAAACCACCACCTCCTCATCCTTCTCCATCAGATTCTCTCACTCACATGCAGCATCTCCCGCTGCCTGACTCTCATCGCCGCTGCTGTCTTCTCCTGCACCTTCACGTCTCAATTGCCTCCCTTGCGACCTCCTCCATCGTGACCTGCAACGACGCGGCGACAGACAGAAGCTCCTGGTACGTCTTGATGTCCTCGATGAAGAGCTTGGTGATCAGCTGCAGAAGCCTCATTCTCCTCCCTCCTTCTCCTTCTTCTGTCCTCCTTCTTTCCCCCCTCCCTCCCCTTCCTCCTTCTCTCTCTTTCCTCCCCTCTCTCCTCCTTCTCTCTATCGCCTCAATCTCTCTCTCCTCCTTCTTTCTCTCCTCTTTTCGCGAACTCCTCTTTCTCCTCCCTTCACCCCCCTTCCCTTTCCCTCGTTGCCATCACTCACCTTGATTTCGTTCTCCATCACCGATTGTTTGTTTCGCTCCTTTATCGCCTCGTCCTTTGCTCTGCTTTGTCGTCCTTTCAACTCCAACAACTGAAATCCCAATCAAAACATTCTCCCCTACGTCTCAACATCAGCAGAAGCAGCGGCATCATCATCATCATCATCATCATCATCATCATCATCATCAACTACTACTACTACTACTGCTGCTGCTACGACGACAGCAGCAGCAACAGCAGCAGCAGCAACGACAACATAAGGACCTCTTAAGAGCCATTACAATGATACCAGCAACTGAAGGTCAGAGGTAGCTTTCAAACTTCTCCGCCAGAGCTCTTCCTGCTTCCCATCCTCCACTAATTCCCTCCACGAATGGAGGCAAGAAGAACGCCCTTCCTCCTCCCTCCTCCGCCTCTTCCGCACGACGTACATCCTGCAGCAACGAGCGTTTCTCATCGCATCCAAGCTCTCTGCAAGACATCTCCTGCCACGTGCTAAAGATCAGTGGCAGCGAGACTGTGAAGAAACAAATCACCTCCTCCTCTCCTCTTCCACAACTTTCGCTCGTTCCCCAGCTCTGCTCTTCCTCTTTCGACGGAAGGAATACTCGAGTAGGCAGGCAAAGATTCTCCTGCCCGCTAGCAGCTCTCTTGATCGCTCCAGCCTCTTCAGGTCACTATGGAGCTCCTGCACCATCCTCATCGTCATTCCTCCTGCCAGGAGCACAAACGTCTCCTCCTCACCTCGCGCCTTGCGCTACCTTGTTGGAATACGGAGAAGGTTTCTCTGAGAACACTTGCACGACCTCGACTTCGAAGCTTCTTCTCTCTGCCCCTCTCCTCCCTCCTCTCCCTCGCCCACCCTCCCCATCTTGCAACGCTCCTGATCATCAGAAGCTTCATCTCTCCCTTGCACGTTATCTTGCATGCGGAGCTTCTCAGATGAGCATCTGACCACCTTGACAGGCATCGCCGTCCGATCTCGTCCACCTGCTCCATCCTTCAACACTCCGCTCCCTCCCTTCATAGAAGTGTCTCACCTCCGCTTGCTGCGCTTGCTCAATCGCCATGGCTGCCTTCCTCAGGTTCCTACTCCTCTCCACCATCCTCAACCAAGACGAGAGCATTTCCATCGTGAACCAAGCTCTCCGCCTCCTCCGGATTTCCTCTGCTGCACACCTCCTCCTCCTCCTCCTCCCAGCACCCTCCTCCCATGCCCATATGCTTCTCCTCTGTGTCTTCTCCCTCCACTCCCGCACGATCAAGTTCCCGAGGACCTCCCACCCCCGCTGCTCTTCTGACTTGGATGGAATTTCCTTGATGCTGGCATCGGACGACAACGATATTCGCCATCCTACTTCTCCTCCTCCATTCATTTCGTGCTCCTGCTTGCCCCTCTTATCCTCCCCCTCTCCACTCACCTCTTTCACCTCCTCCTCCTCCTCCTCCTCCAGTCTATCGATCTTTCCTCCGGCGCCTCCAACAGTGGCCATCTTGTCGCCTTGCAGCACCGAGGAGCTTTCTCCTTGCACCCACCGCAGAGACAAGGGCGAGGAAGAGGCAGAGGAAGGGGACGCAAGCCTGACCTCCCGCGACCTGGCTGAGAGGGAAACCGCAGGGAGGAGGAGGAGACCTGGGGCATCGGCTACCCACGGGCTCTCGTAGCAAGACGCCTCCTCTTGCTCCGGCAGCATCAGCGCCTGGACCACCTTGAGCGCGTCCTCGGGCAGGCTGCGGTGGAAGCGAGGAAGCGCAGCAGATACTTTGTGAAGTTCGAGCTGGAGGGAGAGGATGAGCGATTCTTTCTCCTTCACGTCCTCCTGCAGCTGCAGCAGCTTCTCCTCCCTCTCCCTCTCCCTCTCCCCTCTCTTCAGCTCACTGACGTCCCGTTGGTACAGGAGCCTGTGCAGCCGCGCAACGGTCCCCTTCGTCTCCTGTTCCTGCTCCCGCATGCTCCGGCTGCGAGACAGACACTCGTCAAGCACGCTCTGCAACCTGCTGATGCCTTCTGCTGCCTGCTCCTCCTCCTTCCCCACGTTCATCAGGACAGTCTCGCTCTCGGCTCGTTCCCGCAGCAGCTGCGACATCTTTTCCCTTGTGGAGCTCAGCTCCTCCTCTAGCTTCAGGATCGTCTTTGCACTCACAAAACGCTCCTCCTCCTCCTCCTCTTTCTCCTTGTCCTCTTCCGTTCGCCTCTCCTCCTCCTCCTCCTCCTCCTCCTCCTCAGCGTCCCTCCTCCTCCTCGCCCCCTCCACCCATCCTTGCAGCTTCATCACGACTTCCTCTACCTTGCACGTGAACCCCTCGAGAGCTCTGATACAAGACGATGCTCCCTTGACGAACAGCCAGCAGTCTCGCTCAAACCTCGTCATCACCTCCTCCACCCTTCGGATCACCTGCGCGGCCTCCTCCTGCTCCTGTCGCATCCTCGCTCTCATCTCCTCGTGGGCATCGGAGTGAGCTTGCAGGATCCGAGTGAACACCTCAACGCCCTTGCTGATGTCGTAGGAGGCGAAAGTTTGCTTCTCATCCCTGGGACACATGGAGATGAAGTTTGCAACGTGTGTAAAGATCTCAAACATCAGCCGCTTGTCTGTCATGTCCATCACAGCACAGCACTGACGAGCAGCACAGCACCTGCGATCTCCTCCACAGCCATCCTCGTCATCTTCACCCTCCTCGCCTCTCCCCGACGATGCACCGTCACTGACAAGCTACTCCCCGGCACGTCCGGTCCGATCAGCTTCTGGTGTATGTTGTCCAGGTCTACTTCCTCCTCGTCCACCCGCGTGATCCTGTCTCCTCGCTGAAGCTGCCGCGTGAGATGTGCGGGGCCTCCTACCACCACTGGGCAGCTGAGTGAGAAAGAAAGGATGCAGGCGTTTGCAGCAGCATAGAAGATGCGAACGAGAAGATGATGATGGGGAGAGGAGGGAAGGAGGAGGGAGGATGTGGGAGGCGAAAGGCGAGAGCTGGGAGCAGGGGGGAAGGGAGGGAGAGATGACAGACAGCAGCAGCAGAGAGGAGGAGGGGAGAGGAAGGAACAGTTCCAAAGCACATCAGCTGGCAAACAGTTGCGCAAGCTTGTTTGTTACTTCCATCAATGGTGGTTCCGATCAGCATTATTCCGACGGTTGTCGCTGGCTCTTTCCCTCTTATATCCATGTTCCACGAGCTCCTGAGACTCTCGCCCTCGACCTGCTCCCTTTTAGATCTCAAAACTTTGCTCCTCCGCTCCTCTCTCCCTTCCTCTCTTCCTCTCTCCCTTTCCTTCCTCTCTCCCTTGCTCCCTCTCTACCTCTCTCC
>NW_005434664.1:957362-968138 GCF_000315625.1 Guillardia theta CCMP2712
TCTGCTTTGTGTGATGAGAGCGTTGAGGAACCTCCTCCATGGGCTCCTCCTCCTCCTCCTCCTCCTCCATGGGCTCTCCCTGTCTGATCGGCACTCAGGGTGTTGACGATGCGCTGGCGCTGATCCTGGCTGTTGTTGCTGGGCTGCACATCGAGGGCGTCACGATCGTTCATGGGAACTCCAAGAACATGCGGCAGATGGGGCAGAACGCTCACGTTTGTCTACGGGCAGCTGGTAGGCAGAGGCGAGCTCTGAGAACATTCTTAGCTCGATCATGTGAAAGTTTGGAGGAGGGAGGGAGGGAGGGAGGGAGGAAGGCGGGCAAGTAGGAGAGATGAAGAGAAGATGAGGGGTTTGGAGGGCGAGGCTTGCCTTGAGGAGTATATGCAAGGAAACGGTGCAGTGAAAATCAGAAGAATGCAGTGAGGGTGAGGAGAAGGAAAGAAAGAGAGGGAGGGAGGGAGAGGAAGAGAAGGAGAGGAGAGCGATGCAAAAGCTCGGGAGTGGAGGGAAGGAGTGAATGGAGGGAGAGCAGACTTTGATTTCATTCTGACATTCACGTCCCCGTCACCTCGACAGGAGCGGACCCTTCAGTCCCGGTCTTCCTGGGAGCGCCGCAGCCGCTGGAGTCGGTCCACTTCAAGGAAGCAACCCATGATGGGGTCGACGTGAGAGGTTTCCTCCCCGTCCTTGCGACCTGACCAGCTGCTCGCAGGTGCATGGCAGTGATGGGCTGGGAGAAACTCGCCCGGTGATAGAGGAGGAGGACGTGAAGTTTGGAGACGGACACGCGAAGGATTTCATCTACGAGAGATGTAAGACTTGTAACTTCCCGTTATGCTACATCATGGACAAGGTCAATGTCGTTGTCATCGTGATGCAAACATCGTCTTACAAACTTTCCCATCATTGTCATACGAACAACTTTACCATCAACATCATCATCTGCATCATCATGTTCACGGTTGTCTTGACTTCTTCTTGTCGTGTGTGGACTGCAGGCAAGCAAGCAAGCGGAGAAATCACGATCATCACGTTGGGCCCGCTGACGAACATCGCTCTCTGCCTGCGGGAACATCCGGATCTTGTCAAGCATGTCAAGAGCCTGGTGGTCATGGGAGGGTCCTGTCTGGAGAAACGAGGTGATGGGGAAGGAAAGGAGCAAGGGTTCAGAGAAAGGGGGGGAAGGCAAGGAGAGGAAAAGGAGAGGAAGGAAGAGTAGGGAAGGGGAGGAGGGAGAAGACGGAAGGGGAAGGGAGAGGAGAGGAGAGGAGGGGAGGGGAGGAGGGGAGAAGACGGAAGGGGAGGGGAGGGGAGGGGAGAGAAGTGGTCGGCACTCAAAAAGAGAAGTCGACACTGTCAGACGTGAAACTTCATTCTCGCAGGTAACCGAACGCCATCGGCTGAGGCAAACTTTGCAGAGGATCCGATGGCGGCGCATGAGGTAGGGAGGGGGAGGAGGCTGAGCGAGGGCATGACGAGGACGGTAAAGGTGCTTGTCGCTGGATTCAGAGAGATCGTCCTCGTTCCCCTCGACGTTACCCATCAGCTCGACCTCTTGTCCCTGCGACGAAATCTCCCTGACAGGTCGTTGTGCCGACGTCCACGTCGCACCAGCAGCAGAACTGATGGCTCCAGCAGCGACCTTGGCCGGTTCTGCCACTCCATCTCCTCCTTCTACGTGGCTGCCTATTTCCGTCTGGGACACTCTTCCGTTCCTGTTTTTGCTGCAGCAGACTGAGATGGCAAACGTGACCGGTTGTTGCTCGGCAGATTCATGACCCCGCTTGTGTTGCCTACATGCTTCGTCCGAGCATGTTCAAGTGAGTCACATCGGGATCGCTCTTCTTCCGCTCTCCCTTCCTTCCTCCTACTCTCCCTCCTCTCATCTATTCTTCTCTCTGTGACTATCACTGTCGCTGACCCCATTTCCCTTCCTTCCCTCCTCCCTTTCTTCCTCCTCTCCCCCTCTGTTCCTGCTGATGTGCTTGATAGAGGGCGAGACGCTCGAGTGGATGTAGAGACTGAGGGGAGATTGACCAAAGGACAGTCTGTGAGATCTTGAAAGCTTCCTGCCTGGCCGACGTTGAACCCTCCTGCAGGTCGTTGACTGGTTCGGTCAAACCGGAAGACCCGTCAACTGCAAAATCCTGCTGGAGGTCCGAGGTGTCTCATGCTGATCCAGTGGAGCTCAGAAAAGTTCAGGTGAACTCTGCCGAGTTCGAGAACCTCTTCGTCGACAGCTTGAAACAAGCTGGAGGAGCAGCTGAGAGTGAGGGAGAGGCTCCAGAGTTCTTGTTGGTGTGACACAGAGCTGCAGGGCCTGCAAAGAAGGTGAAACTCTCCAACCTCAAGGAGATCGACATGCCGCCGCCAGGTTGCTATCAGGGGGATGAGGATGAGCCTGTGAAGATTACAAGAACGATGAATATGTTGTTTGTTATTGCTGTTGTGTGTGATTGCTGTTGATGATAACGACGATTTTGATCATAATCATGATGCGGGTGACGTTGGTGCTAATGATAAAGAAAGTTCCGAATGTCGAAATTTTGTTTTTCTCTTCATTGACGAGGATGATACAGGAACGTGTAAAGGCCCTCGGTCGTGCTGTCATGCAACCAAGTCTGGTACAGCGGTGAGCAGTAGGACTAGGGCTGGTCAGTAGGACTAGGGTTGGTGCACAGGAAAGTTGATGAGGGAGAGGAGACGAGAAGACAGGAGAAGGGGAGAGGTCAGGCTGCTGGGAAGAGAAGGGAGAGCAGTGGAGGGGAGCAGACGAGAGGCAGGAAGGAAAGTGGAAAAGGCAAAGGGAGGGAATGAGATCAATACGAGGAGGAAAGAGAAGGGAAACAGGTGCGTTGGTAATGTTTTCTGGATTTCACCAGGTCACGAGGGTTGGCGTCGGTGTGCTAGTCATCAAAGAAGACCTTCCAGGAAAAGTTCTCGTGGGCAAGTAATGCTCACTCTCCTCCTCCCAGTCCTCGACGTCTCGCCCATCCACCCTCCCCTTCTCACTCCCACCCTCCCCTTCTCCCTCCCTCCCTCATGCACTTCACTCTATCTGCGAGTAACTTTTTCTCGCCTCTCTCCAGACGCGCAGGGTCGCATGGAGCGGGGAGGTATCAACTTCCAGGGGGGCATCTTGAGATCGGAGAGGTGAGGACAAGGGAAGGAGGCCAAGGATTGTACCTGAAGGACATGGCAGTCCTGGGAGCATTGCGCCATTCGTGAGTGCGAGGAGGAGACCGGGATAGTCTTGAAGGTTGAGAAACTATTACGATGATGATGATGATGGAGATCACGATGATGATGATGATGATGATGATGATGATGATAATGATGATGATGAGTGGAGCTAGCTATGGGGGCGTTGTGACCTTGGTTTTATTGAGCAGAAAGCACAATTCCTGGCTGTCACCAACGATCACATGCCAGAGGACGGTAGCGTGACACGCTGCTGCTCCTAGACAGTGACGTGTTCGCTAAAGGGAAACACTACGTCACCATCATCATGATCGGAGTATGCTCATCGGATCAGGTAGGCTACTGACATAGCACCCCCCACTACAGCCTCTCTTCCCCCCCATTCCCCCCCCTGCCCCCCCCTCTCAGCTTCCTCCGTTGACGTGCATGCAGGTTGCCAGGCTAATGGAGCCGGACAAGTGTGAAGGATGGAGTTGGGAGGACTGGAAGCAGGTGAGCAGGACTTGCTGCGCGGGGGTTGCTGTGACCAGCTCACAGATGCCGTCTCCGCTGTTCCATCCTCTGAGCAAGGTTGTGAGCTCCGGCTTCGAGCTTCCCTCGCCGGAGGAGGTGATGAAAGGAGACTTCTTCGCACGGGTAGGAGGCGTTTGGGGTCGGAGAGGATCTCTTTGACGCATCGCTCAGACTCCTCCCAGTCTCCGCATGGGATGCGGCATCGACATGTTGTCTGCAGTGTTGTGAGAGATCCAAGAACTGTCCCTTGTCATCAAATCATGAAGAAACAAATGAAAGGCGAGCATGAATGAGCAGGAAGCAGAACGACAAGGGCTGGTGATGAGGACGAGGACGAGGACGAGGACGAGGAGTTCTCAGTCGAAAGCTAGCCCTTCCCCACTCTCCTCACATGCCCTCCCACTCACCCTGTACCATCACTATTGACAGTCTAGTCGCTCCGTCCTCCTTCTGTCCTGCCGACCCCATTTTTCACCATTGCGACTTTGTGGAGAGGTTGTAGCACTGGCACGTCACGGTTTATATCCCGATATTGAAAAGAAACTGCAAATACTCGTAAATTTAGTCAACTTGACCTATAAACTATAGAATTACAGCCAAGTTGACAATAAAAAAAGTATTGCCAGCAGGCTGGACCCTCCAATGTGGGGGACGAGGGCGTCCAACTTCTTAAGGTTTACTCAACTTTCGAATAAAATCCCAAGTCCTTTTGTAAGTTGCACCCCACCCCCTCCATCTCCAGCATGTCGCCTTGCCACCGGTGATTTACAGCATATCCATCGACTTTACCACCGGTACATGTTGTACCCACCCGGATGTCGATGGTCACAAGGTCACAAGGTCACAAGGTCAGTCACAAGGTCACAAGATCATGATTGAGGTCCCAATCGTTGCAATTTCATGACCGCTGGATCCTCCGGGAGGACAGGATTCACGTACCAAAACATTTGAAGTAATACTCAGATTTCAACGTGAAAGGTTCAAATTTTAAAGGACAAAATCAGGAAACTACCGATATTTCTTCAGATTGGGAACCAGCACCCACCTTCAAAAATACAGGTCGACATTTTGTTGTAGCTGTTTTCACTGCTTCAAGTAAGATCACCCTACCTACTTCACATCCACCTACTGTACGGAAAAGTACCCGTACTTGCTCAGACGAGCGGTCTCGAGATTAACTAAACAAACACCGCTTCATGAAATTTCTCCTATTATTAGAGTTCAATACATGCTCCCCGGATTTTTAAATTTGTTTTAATGATAATAGCGGAAACCATTTTAAGTTTACATCTGTTTTAAAAGGGGTGCTCACGGATACATTCAAGCTCTTCCGCTCTCTGTTGTCGACGCCAATCTCTCGTAATCTCCGGTGACCCCACCCACCCACCACCCCCACCGTCCATACTACCCACCACCTGTCAAATACGCTGTCGGCGAGAAAGGACCCCTGATTCCTAGGCAAATTCCACGGCCTGAAATGGTACCCATGGACCCCCACCCCTACGTAGTGTCCTGACTTTTAACTCAAGTTGAGAGCTCTCCACCCACCCCCACCCTCATGATCATCCCTTGCTTCTCACACCCACCCTCCTTTCCTGAATATCCGGTACTACCCACCCTTCTTGATACCTGAGTGCAATTTCACCCCACTGTGGACTTGAAAGCGTAATCTCCTGGTGAAGGTACCGGTACTCGTACACATTCAAGGGGTCATGGACTCGATCACCCGACCCCTGATTGTTAAAAACTATCATGCTTCTGACCCCCACCCCTGATGTCGTACGCAATTGACCACCCTACCCTCCCAAGATACCCTTGGAGCACCATCCAAGCGCGCGCCGCAAGGACGATGGTGGAAAGAAGCGGGAGTAAGAAGAAGGCGAGTACGAGCATGACTGATGTTTCTAGCCTCTCCATCAGCTTCGTGTAGCTCCTCTCAAACATTGAATAGACCCTTTTCTTCAGTTTATGCACACAAGTGAAGAGTGAGGGAGATTCCTTGTTGACCAGATCTTGCAGTCGTCGGAGGAAGACTGATTGTCTTCGAGACGTTTGTGGGCTGAAATGGCGCCAACTGTCTCGCGCCGTCGAGCGCCAGTGCCCATGAAGCACTTTCATGATTCCGGTTCTGAGAGCACGGATGACGACAGTCACATTCTGCCCATCCCCATCGAGAACATTCGTCCTCGTGCCAACTCCAACAAACCAGGAGCAAGCCCCAAGAGCTGTCTCCTCAGCGATGACTCGGAGATTCAAAGCGGCAGCTTCAACATGAGATTCCTGTATGACGACCTAGAGGTTGAGTTCCGAGCTCAGTACTGGAGTTACTGCTTGCCAAGGATCCGCATTGCCTGCCTGGTGAGCTTCCTGTGGACCACGCTGCGCTTCGTCCTCGGCATCATAGAGCTATCCATCTCAGAGGAAGACTACATGTGGTGCTGCGGAAAGATTGCTGTCCTGATCCCGACAGTGCCGAGGGACGAGAAATGGAAGCATGTGGTGGTTATTTTCATTGAGATGCTGTTTGGACTTTTCTGCCTCCTGTGCCTCGCCGACCAGAACTGCTCCTTTCTCAAGTATTTGCTGCGGAGGGTGTACAGGCACAGCCCTGTCATGCAGAAAGATGAGAAGTACAAGGCGATCATGGAGAAAAACTTCATGTGGTTTGTGGTGATCATGCAAGTCCAGATGGCATGCGCTCCAATGTATCCCTGGGGGCAGGTGTCTCTATGGAGCATCTCGCAAGTTGAGTGGCTCCTTGCATGCTTCGGGGTGCTGATGCAGTTCAGATTCATCCACACAGCAACTTGGATCTTGTCTTGCTTCACCATCACGGGGATGATCGCCCTATTCGGGGGATCAGACTGTGTACTGACGATGGAGAAGCTGCCGACAGCCGTTGGCATCGGGGTGGTGTCAATGATCGTTTCATGGAGGAGGGAGCAAAGCTATCGGCTGCAGTTCCTCTCTGTTTCAAGGAGTAAGTTCTACAGGAAGCATTTCGAGTCTATCCTCAAGCACATGCTGCCCTCAGCAGCCGCTGAGTTCCTGCTGGGGAGGACGTGCGAGAACGTGACTTCCAAGAAGAACCTGGAGTCGAACGAGTTCGGCAACTACCACGAAAGCACGAGCGTGCTGTTCGTGCGAGTGAACATCGAGGACTCGGGGCTGAAGGCGGAGGAGATGGTCAAAGATCTCAACTCCTTCTTCCGCGCCATGGACTCTGAGGTCCATCGGCACAGGAACGCGTTCAAGGTGGAGACGATAGGGGCAGAGTACATGGTGGCGTCCGGTGTGCCCGACAAGTGCTCGCGGCATGCTCAGGTGCTGGCCCGCCTGTCCCTATCACTGCAGCGATGCGTAAAGGGGATGACCTGGTCATCTGGCAAGGAGGTGAGACTGAGGATGGGGATCCATAGCGGCTGCTGCTTCGCGGGGATCGCAGGCAGAGATACGCCGAGGTTCCGTCTGTTCGGGGACACGGTAAACACGGCCGCAAGGATGAAGAGCATCGCAGCTGGGGAGAAGAGCAAGGCCAACTGGGATATGCAGCTACCGGACAGAGAGGCGTACTGCAGTATCATCCTCTCCAACGAGACAGCAGAACTGCTCAAGTTGTCGTCGTGCACCAGGGAGCTGCTGGCAGATGAAGCCTACACGTTGAGCTTCAAGCGGGAGAAGGCTGTCATGAAGAGGCTGGGGAAGGTCGAGGTGAGTGTGGCAGCAGCCTGCTGCTGTGATTGGGAGAGGTCGTGCTGACTATGCCTTGCCCTTCAGGTCAAAGGCAAAGGGGAGATGACGATATGGCAGATGTTCAGGACGTCTGCCTTCTCGCACATCGTCGACATCGACAAGTTCTCGCAGAGCTTCCACGGCTCGAAGGGCTTCATGCAGTCCAACATCATCTTCGAGTCCAACGAGGAGGCTCAGGCTGATACCAGCAACCATCGTCGTCGCAACTCCATGGACAAGAAGGAAGAATTCCTCCAGCGCCTCAACTCAGACGCCCTGCCCCGGTCCAGTTCACATGACACGGAGGGGAGCGACGACTGGGAAGAGACGTGCAGCTCGTCGGATGAAGGATCTTCCCATGACCTCGTCGCTAAGATCCAGAAGGCTTCATGGAAGTCTCCCTTCATGCCGAGGGAGGTCAAGAGGGACAAGCACATGTATCAGGCAGTGGAGGAGCTCCCAGTTGACACTCTCTTCCAGCAAGCGCAGAAGCCTCTCAAGACGCTGTCGATGAGGTTCGTTGACGAGGAGCTGGAGGACATCTACGTCACGCTTAGGAATCAGTCGATCCGTGGGCAGCAGCTCACAGGGTCTCTCATCACCTTCTTCTTCACTTTCACCGTCATCGCCTTCGACTGGTCGCTGGTCCGCAGCCACAAGGCGGGGGTCGTCAGCTACATCGCCTTCTTCGCCTTCCTGGTTCAGATCGTCGCTTGCTACGGACTGTTCTGGCTCCGCTGTCAGACCAAGGTCTATAGCCGATGGCAGACGTTCTTCTCCTCCCTCTCCTGCATCTCCTTCGGCGCTGTCTTCATCGTCGCTATGCACTTCGTCCCCGACATGGAGCTGATCCGAGACAGTCAGACCTGGTTCCTGATGATGTGGGACCCTCGCATTTTCCTGCTGACCTGCCTCAATGTGAGTCTCCATCCTCCTTCCTCCCTACCAACATGATCCATAGCCGACGCCTCCTCTTGCTCTTCTTGCCCTCCTCGTCCCCCTCACACTTCCTCCGCAGGTTCAGGGCCTCTGGATGCTCCCTGCCTTTCCGGTGGGCACCGTCCTCGTCCTCTGCTTCACCGCCGACTTCTTCACAAGCATCTCCGTGCATACGTCAGGAGGCTTCGAGACGTGCGGCTCAGGGTCCGTCGACCTGCTCAAGGTCCCTTACGCCTACGTCCTCCTCCCCGCCCTCTTCGCCATCTACAACCTGTGGCAGACTGAGATGAATGAGAGGCTTCAGCTCGGCTGGCTGATCCAGGCGAAGGCGCTGCAGAAGAGGGTGGAGATGGCGGCGCAGACGCTGATCCCCGCGCACGTGCTCAAGGCGCAGACCATGGCGATTATCGAGTCGGCGGGGAGCTGGGGAATGGATATGGACGACCTGCATATCCTGCCGAGCTTCTTCTTCTCGGAGAGCCTGCCGTCGGTATGCCAGCTCATGGCGGACGTGGAGGGTTTCACTGCGCTGTCGTCGGGGCTGGAGGCGAAGAAGCTGTTCGAGGCCGTGAACGAGCTTTTCACTGAGTTTGACACGCTCTGCCGACTGTGGAGGATAACCAAGATCGAGACCATTGGAGATGGTAAAACTCCGCTCTCCCTCCCTCCTTCCTCCCCTCCCTTCTCCCGTGTCTTGCTAACTGCTGTCTACGTCCTCCCATCTCGATACCCCTCGTCCTCCCTCACCGATCAATACTCCTCGCCCTCCTACTCTCCCTCCCTCTCACCTTGTCTGGCCTGACTTTGATTGCAGCCTACTGGTGTGCCGTCGGTCTCGATCATCCTGCTGACCGCGAGGACGCGCTTCGGCTGATGCAAGTCGCGCTGATCATGCAGCAGCGGTTGAGGTCAAGAGGCTTGCGAACCCTCTCTGGGCAACGTCTCAAGATGCGGATTGGCTTACACTGGGGGCCTGTGGTTGGAGGGGTAAGTCTCCCCTCCCCTCCCCTTTCCTCCCCTCCCCTTATCCCCTGCCCTTCTCCTCCTCCCTGCTCTCTCACTCTTCTCTCCTCCCTCTCCCTCCCCTCTCCTCTTCACCCTCCTCCTTTCTCCTTCGTTTCTGTCTCCTCCCTCCATCTCCTCCGCTGTCTCCTCACCAAGTGCCAGGTGGTGGGCTGGAAAATGCCGCGCTATCATCTCTTCGGAAGGAACGTGGACCTGGTCATGGCAATGGAGCAACTCGGTACGAGCGAGGGAGCCGTCGCCTCCTCCTCTTTCATGGAGCTCACTGGCGTTCCCTGCGGACACGAGTTCTCAGCCGAGTACTTCCGGCAGATGTGGGGGAAGAGCGGGTTTGTGCGAGACTTCGGGGCTATCGACGAGAAGAAGGAGGAGGAGAGGAGGAAGGAGGGAGAGAGGATTAAGGAGGGGCTGATGAAGGAGGACGAGGAGGTGTGGGGGGCAGCGCAGGAAGGGAACATGGGAATGCAGTCGAACGTGAGCACGACAGTGGAGTGCTCGGAGCAGATCCTGAGGGATTGTGGGGAGGCGATGAATTTCACAGTAAGGGAGTATGAGATGAAGGACAAGCACAAGATAGAAGTGCTGGAACATCTCTTCCAGAACTTTGACGAGGAAGTAGAGGAGTTCTCGATCAAGACCGTCTTGTAAGTTGCATGTTTTTGTGATATGTGGATGGACAGTGTTGTTGTTTTTGTCATTGGTGGTGGTCGTGGTGATGATGATGACGATGGTTGTGAACATGATGAGACAGGCTGACGTTGATCCCGCAGGCCTCTTTATCTTGTCACTCCATCTCAAAGATGACAAGTCTCTTCACAACTGTTTTATTCTTTCTTGTGACCTCCCGCACGTCTCTCGTGCTCTCCATGTTGTATAATAATTTCTTGAATGCTTTTGTCGTGTAGAAACTGCCAAGTTTGTCAATAAAAAGTGGCTAAGAGTCTAGCGGAAGTGTAGCGCAAGAACGTGGATGCAGAGGATATGACAAGGAAACCAAGAGGAAGAAGAAAGATGAGAAGTTCTTCCGCCTTCATTGTTCGTCTTTCTTACAAATCGTCAACATCACACGCTCTGCATCCAAGTCGTTCCCGTCCTCCTCACGACGCATCGTCACTCGTCGCCTCTCACGCCTTGTTGACCGGAAGACCATCCGAGGACCTACTGATGATCAGAAGGAGAAGGGGACTGCGAGCGTGACAAGGGCAACGAGGGAGTTGGGGGGAGGAGACGAGGAGACGAAGAGACGAGGGAGGGTGGGAGGGGACGAGGAGACGAAGGAGACGAGGGAGGTGGGAGGAGACGAGGAGACGGAAGAGACGAAGAGACGAGGGAGGGAGGGAGGAGGACGAGGAGACGAAGAGACGA
>NW_005434664.1:968238-978543 GCF_000315625.1 Guillardia theta CCMP2712
AGGGAGGGAGGGAGGGAGGAGACGAGGAGACGAGGAGACGAGGGAGGGAGGGAGGAGACGAGGAGACGGGGAGACGAGGGAGGGAGCAAGACGAAGAGAGGGGAGAGGGGGAGGGAGGATTAGGGTACAGCGGGACTCCAGGAGGGGAGGGGAGGAGCGAGGGCGAGAGCGAGAGGAGGAAGGAAAGGGAGAAGAGGGAAAGAGGGGAACAAAGGAGGGTAGAGGGAGGGGAGAGGAGAAGGAGGAGGAGGAGGAGGAGAAGGAAAGATTCTTACCACCCGGAGAATCCCTTGTTGCTTTCAACGATGTTGGTGTACCTGAGCCTTCAAGTCACATGACAAGGCTCCTCCTTGCTCTACTTACCCGGCCTCCGACAGCCATTTGCATGCCATGGCAGACCTGTTGCCAGCCTGGCATCCGATCTGACAGGAAACTTCAGGAAGGGACGAGGATGATACAAGAAGGAGGAGGGGGGAGGCGAAGGGTGAGGGTGCAGGTGGAGATGGGAGTCGAAGGTGGTAGGGGTGGATCGAAGGACAGACAAGGAGAGGGAGGAGCAGGAGAGAGACGGTACCACAGAGAAAAGAGGAGGATGAGGAAGAGGTCAGAACGAAAGGAAAGGAGGCATTTGCAGCAGGAGGAATGAGCGTATAAACTAACCACAAGCTTCTCATCCTTGTTGGGGAAGTTGGTCTGAATGAGCTTGAGGAACGTGCTGGACATCGGCATGGGGCCTTGAGGAATGTCAAACAGCACGAGGGGATCCGATAAGGAGTAAGGACGGATAGCAGAGGAGCAAGAGGAGCAAGACATAGAGGCCGTGGGAGCCAGGGAAGGGGGGTTGACGAGGTGAGAGGGAGAGCAAGGAGAGAACAGAGACCAAAGAGAGTCAGCAGAGAAAGAGGAGGAGAGGTCAAGAGGAGGGAGGGAGGGAGGGAGGGTTGGGAAGGAGGGAGGGGGTTCAGCGGCAAGACCGTCGCCAGTGATGGCGAAGGCTGGGATGTTGATGGCGTCCGTCGGGTGACCCCTCGCAAACTCCTCGTTGGTCCTGCTCGCGCGCACACACCATCACACTCTGGGGGAGAGTGCCAACCTCCTGCTCCTGCTCCTGCTCCTCCTGCTCCTCCTGCTCCTCCTGCTCCTCCTGCTCCTCCTCCTCCTCCTCCCTCACCTCACGTCCACGTATGTGAAGCCCTCGCTGTCGCAGAGCTTCTTCGCCTCTGCAGGAGTCTTTTCCCCCGTCAACTAGCAGCTGCTATCGCCGACCCTCTCCCTCACCTTCTTGGGCACTTCCGACATGGACAGAGACCTGGGACGAGCTCGTCACGCGTACAGCAGGCAGGCGCAGCAACAAACACATGAGGCGGGGAAGCATCCTGGCAGGCCGAGAGGAAGGAAGCTGCGAGCAGGTCACGAGGAGGAGGCCCGTGCTGTCTTGCTAACCTTGCTGGTGCATGTCTGAGGAGCGAGCGCCCTACCAGCATCGTCGTCATCGTCTCTCACAGCCCTTGCAGTGTAGATGCACAGACCTTCTCAACGTGGGGCACGGGCTCAAGGAAAAGGCACTGGTGTATGCAATGAGCACTGAACGACATGAAATGTTAGTCAAGCCCCCGCATACGACCCGAGGTTTCAGGTCTCTTCTTGCATCTCCATGCTATCAGCTGAACTTGTATACCCTATCTGCCCCTCTGCCTCTGCTTTGTTCGCTATATGACTCTGTATACACTCCGAAAACACGGATCCATGTGTTAACATCGGTTCGCGTTTAGTTTTCCTCCTTTACAACCCTCTGCTCCTGTGCCTTCATGTTTTTTTCTCATTTTCATTCCAAAGACATATTTCATTTTGCGATGCTGTGTTTGTTTCTCTCCTTCTCTCCCTTTCATGTCAGTGCGCACAACTCCAATCCTCAGGCGATTCCCAAAATCCTCCTGTTCGTCCCTTCTCGTCCATCTTGGTCTTCTTCTCTTCAGCGCCGTCTTCTTCCCCTCTATGCAAATATTCTATCCTCTTCATCCTCTCTATCCTCCTCCTCCTCTCCTCCTCCTCCTCCTCGCACCTGCGGCCATGGCCGTGCGCATCGCAGAGGCCATGAACATGGGAAGGACTCTTGCCCACTCCCAACCCTCTTCCGACCCACCCCTACCCTCTCCATATGAAACTCACCCCATACAATTCCACTACAAATGTGGGAAAAGAAGGGGTACACAAATGTACCCTCCATGTATGTACTACCACCACTACCCTCCTGCACGTCCCCGATTCAACTAGAACTTCTCAGTCGTTACTAACCGTTACAAATGATTTTGTACGTTACACAATTCGTTGTTCCAGAATGAGTGGTCGCATCGGAGAGCAAACGATGGTGGGGGAGGGCAAACAGGAGGGAGGGGGAGAGGACAAACAGGAGGGAGAACGATAGGGTAACGAGGAGGGGGAACGAGAGGGAAACCAGGAGGGAGGAGGAGAGGGCAAACAGGAGGGGCGAGAGGAAGAAGTAGACCTAACGAAGAGGAGGAGAGGCCAAGGGCAGGGGTAGAAGACGAGGGCAGAGTAAGGGGGATGAATGGAGAAGTAGTAACACACGTAAGAGGCCGATAAGTTTAGGAAAGAGAATAGACTTAGAAAATCATAATTGTGAGGGGTTAGCAATGATACGCAAATGTAAATGTCTTATCTTGCTGCATTCTGCAGTTGGTTCGATAAGGTGGTGACGAAACATGGGGTGGAACTTGGCAGTCTTGTTTTGAATGTACTTTCGCCTGCTTCATATCAAAGGTACTCGTGACACGCTCCCTGTTCAAGACGTTGACAGTGCATGGCAGCTCGTGTATACAGATGAAGAGTCTCTCTGCATTTCAGGTCCGCTCCAAGCCTTGCTGCTAGCTCATGGTGCCTCTAACATCGCATTGGCCGACTGTCACACGCAGACTCCGATGGGTCTGCGTCAACCGCCAATGCTCTCACGTCCCCTGGCGCATGTTCCTCGTGTGTCACCTCAGAGTCTGTTGCTCCCGCTGATGCTGCCGCTGCTAGGGGACGCAACTCTTCTCTCGCTGCGAGGAGGGCATGCGCAGGAGGATGGGAACGAAGTACCCTCTCGCAATGGCGAGGCCTGCCTGACTTGCATGCAGGTGGTATTCGCTAAGGAGAAGAAGAGCATGCGGGTTGAGCTGTGGGCTGCTCTGTTCGGCATGTCCATCATCAATATCATCGCATGTGCCTTCGCATGCCACTGCGTCCCACCGTTAGACTTGTGACTGTTTACAGCCACAGAGATGGCCGAGGACACGATGGTGCGAACGATGAAAGCGCTGAAACACCAGGCAGCGATCAGTTGACGCTCTTGCACACCTTGACGCCCTTGCAGGTGATGAAGAAAGATTATGCTGAGGATGTAGAGCGAGGTGAAAGCTCCCAATTCCTGCGCCTGCACTTGGCATCAGTGAGTTTGACATGTCCTGATGCCCTCCATGGTCCGTTGACGGGGAGTACTTCAAGGTGGACAAGAATGTGTCGGTGGATCCGCCGTCCTTTGACCAGGCTGACAACGATCCGATGCTATGGTGAGGGCTGTTAGAGGGGGGGCATGAGCAAGGGGCTTCAGAGCAGTGACTCAGGTCAGAGTCAGTGGCTAGACGAGATAGCAGCAGAGACATGATACGGCAAGTCGGTCATGTTTGACTGCAGGTATCGAGTTCACTCCATGGGCATCAGCACATGGGCGAACAGGGCACTGCTGATGTCACTCCATTCCTTCCTGCAAGAGAAGGGAGGGAGGCTGTACCTGGGGGGTTGTGAGAAAGATTTACAAGTGGTCGACTATGGGCTGTGTAGAAAGGTATGCCTCCTCCTCGCCTAGATACCTCGTGCTCCTCCACTTCATCCTCGTGTTGTCCTGCTCGATGTAATCCTCACCCTCTCAGTTGCTCTCTCACTCCTCCCCGGCAGCATCTTATACTGATTCACTCGGTTCATTTCAGGAACTCGACAAGAGCATTCCTCGTTTGAAGCTAGTCTTCCCAAACCAGAGGTGAAGGAGAGAACCTGCTGGAACCCAGCTCATCTCCAGCCCGCAGTTACATCGAGCAACCTCTTCAGTTTGAAAACATCTATTTCAAGCTCGAGAATGTGACGACATGATACCGCCTCCAACTTCATTAGACTGCTCTGACCCTCAAGTTTCCTCCCAGGGCGAGGAGATCCGGGTCGACTTCACAGCTTCTCAATTCGGTTTCTACGACTACCTTCCTTGTTATCCTCGTCCCACAAGGTCTTCAGCTCCCCCTTGCGACGTCCTTTGTGCCACCCTCACTTCCCATGCTGCCAGCGTGAAGCCCATGAGCATGTGGCTTCCAGCGACGCACCCGGTGAACAAGTAGTTGTCCTGCGACCCGTGAGCCTGTTATTTTCACAGACCCCTGAGTTTGCACACTTCCACATGTACATCATGGATCAAGGAGAACATGTGGAAGAGGTGAAGGAGAAACCTGTGGAGGACTATCACGTCATATAGTGATTGAGTGTCGCAGGCCTCCAATAGTCGAAACGTGCATCTGAATGATGCGATCACTGGACAGAATGTTTGCATTGCATAACGTGTTCTGCCCTGAAACTTACAACACTTTATCCTGGCAGGTGGCTTGCAGTCCTTACAATCCTCCAAGCGTAGGACGAAAACAGTCAAGTAGCACAATGATCTGATCATTTTGAAGGTTTCGGCTTTCCACAAATCGTCGGAACAAGTGTTTGGTATTTCCTACTTGGACCAACTAGTCTCGGTGCCATGTTGCTGATTGATGTCATCTTGTCAAACTCTTCTCTTCAAAGAAAGCAGATGAACTTAATCTCACTGCCGACGAGGTTGCAGTGCTGCACTGTTCCTTCATGGGCAGTAAGATACTCCCTTGGATATATCTGCATGCTGGTGACTGTCGAACAGGTTTGGAATCCACCCAAAAACATGCCATAGAGACATTTCGAAACGACACTCAGCCTCTTCTGTGGTTTGCATACCAGTGAGAACAACTAATGCAAAAGTGATCAAAGATTGAATTCGATCGCCAGATATGCAAAAGCGTACATGCACAGCCCTTGGCTCATAGAGGATGGAGAAGATGTAAGGAAGCAAACTGGGATGAAAACAAGACGCTGATATCTGACTAGTTCCTAATGCTCTCAGGTGAACATCACATACTGGAAAGCAGAGGAAAGGCTGCAAGGACTTATTCCCCTACACTGGGCTGCGCTACACGGTATGAACAGAGCAACTAATCCTCGCCTTCTCCTTTCTTTTCTCCCCCCCCCCCCCCCCCACCCTTTCCGTTCCTTTCCCTGTCCTCCCCTTCCCGGCTTTGCCCTTCCATCTTCTTTCCTCTATCCTCTCCTCTTTCCACTCCTTTCCTCGCTTGTTCGACTGAAAACTCGCAGGTTACGACAGTGAATTGAGAAAGATGTTAAGGGATCTGCGCATGAATTTTTCCGAAGACTCTCGAGGATTGAATGCTCTTCACTGGGCGGCCCTGAATGGGCACCACAGCACGGTGAGGAGGAGTGGGAATAAGAAACAATCCTGGCATCTTGGATGCTACGGAAAACAGAAAGTGAAGGCAGAAGCAGGGGGGCAGGGGGAAGGGGAGTAGGAGCAGAAGGAGAGGGAGACTGAAAACTCAAACGAGGTCTCCTCAAATGATTTCTATGGCTGCAGGTGAGGATGCTGGTGAAGGAATTTAATGTGGACCCCAACTGCCGGGACAAGGATGGCATGCCCCCGCTCCTCGCAGCAGCTGGGAACAACTACGTAGACACCGTCCGCGTCCTGCTGGAAGAATGCCGGGCGGACGTCAGCCTGGCGGATGAGGACGGTAATGATCGCTGTTTCCCTCATGACTTGCCTGGATGGTGACGGAGGAGGCAGGTCTTACTGCTGCTCACTGGGCGGTGAACGTCGGCAACTTCGACCTGCTCCATATGCTCGTGAAGAAGCACGGAGCAGACGTAAACGCGATTGACAAGGAAGGGCAGACTCCGCTACATCTCGCAGCATCTCTAGGGAGTCCTCAGATGGTGTATCAGATCATCACTGAGCTCAACGCGAGCCTCCTCGTCCTTGACATCGCTGACTACAACGCCTCCGACATCGCCTTCATGAACGGCAACCCGGACACGCAAGACGTGATCCTTGAGCTGGCTCAGTTGGGTCCCAAGGGGGCTGAGACAAGCTTCGAGGAGGTGATGAAGAGGATCCGAGCTCGACGACAAGAGAACAAGATCCATGAGCATCAAACTGATCGAGGGAAAGAACCCCAAAGTCCTCCTCCAAAGACTAGAACCGAGTCCTCAGGCAAGAAAGGTTGCGAGGAGGAGGCTTGCCTTGTGGTAGAGCATGAACGTCTCTCAGGCTCTCAACAGCATCGATCTTCTAGCAGCAGAGGGACCCGGTTCCCCAAGATCTATGGGCGATCCAAGGATGCGGTACTGGACCAGGACTGGTTATTATGTCGGAGCTGATAAGCTGCTGCCGCCGGCAGGTTCGGATGCAGCTGCAGCAGGAGCTGGCGCGAAGACGAGAGGTCAAGGCACAACAAGAGGCTCTTGAGAGGTCTCAGAAGGGGAGCAGAGGAACGTGAGGTGCTGTAGTCGTTTGACGACGAAAGAAGTTCGGTCTACTCACAGTGGCCGCGACTCCACTAGCTCAATCATGTCAGAGCCCTAGCACAGCTAGCTCAACTGATCTTCGCTACCATTTCGTGTCACAACCCGTAAAGCTTGGGGGTGTGACACGAAATGTGGTAGCGACAGTATTGGTGTTGTAGTGAGTTTTTGTACTGTGTGTTGTCTTCCCTCTCTCTCCACTGTTCTAGAAGAGCCCTGCGGGACCCCGACAACACTGGCATGGCTGCCTGGAGGCAGTCCGATCGTTCAAGACACAACGAGGAAATCATGGAAGACAGTCTTTCAGGATGTCCATGACATAGCGCATGACCCGGTATTCCCCCAGCATTTAAGTGCCCTCCATCAAGACGGTTCGATCCGAAGTTATACACGCCGTGCCATCATGAAGGGGGCAGCGTTCCACGTGCGGTCCCCTCCGAGCGGAGCACTGATGCACCAACAGGATGCCGCACACTTTCACATTTGCCCGCGACGATCTCGCCCCCAAGATTGAAGCGGCGGAGGTCTAGCAGAGACTTGTGAGGCAATAATTGAATACTGTGGAACGTCATGATGCCCAGTCACGTCACTTCCTGAAACTTCGGCAGTGAACGTGTGATCCCGGGTCCCGGGGTCCAGAGGCTGAGCGGGCCCGGGGGGTGCTTTGAGCATGCAGTGAGTCATCGAGTCACGAGTCGCTGTAGACGTCCGCAGCCCGTAAAGCTTTCCGAGCGGCGGGGAGTTCGGGGTGTGACGAATAAGTCAACTTTTGAGATTCCCCCCCCGGGGCTCCCGGTGGGCGGCCGGACCGTACCGTAGTGTCGGGTCTTCAAGGTGACCGTCCTTTTACTCAATGTTAAGTTAAAATGAGAGCGAGGACCGTAGTTTTAGTCAACGGAAAACCCTACTGTCACTGTGGAGTGACTTATTGGTACTAGTCTTTTTTACTCAAAAGTAAGGTGGTGCTGGGCGCAAGCGCTGAACTTCTCAGGGGGCCAGAAAGGAACTTTACAGGTTCCGAATCACTCGGAAAGTTCCTATGGGGGTAAAAGCGCAGGGGACGATTTATTAGGGGAAAAAGGGCCAGGTGGACGGGGGGTGGGGGTTTTATGACCAATAAGATACCGGCCAGCCAAGAGTCGGATGAGGGGGTCCTGTGACTCGGCAAGAGGGGTGGGGTGATGGGAACTGGAAAGAAAACTTTGGGGTGGGGTGAAGGGGCTGCGCTGGCGGACCTACTGGCGAGGACTAGCTTACCACCGTGGTTTCCATGCTGGAAAGAAGGGGTGGTAAGTGGTCGATGCTCGTATTTCTACAATAATAAGAGAGCTAAAGAGCTTCATTCCCCTGCCATGAGCGCGCAGGCCGATGGAGGGATGTTGGACAACTGAGGAAGGTGGATGAAGGTACCAAGAATGAGAACGATACAGTTCCTCCGAACAAGATACCTGACAACACTGATTGCATACAATCAGACAAGAGGCAGTTTGTTGAGCTAAGACGACTCAGTCATCACAAACAATCCCTTGCGTTGAGGAGAGAACAAATTATGCAACCTGACGTCCTCGACGACCATCAGTCAAATCCGATTCCAACCAACAGATCATCTCTCATGAGCTCCTCTATCTCCTCAATGCCTGATATCCTCCACAGCCTAACTCCGTCTCAGACTTCGGACTCCTTCCTCTTCGATCCTTCGGCTCCCCGTAACGTGTCCTACCGGGCATGTGCACAAAACCTCTCTCCACCAGACCCGGCGTGGGCGCCCCCCTGTCCAAGCCCTTGGCAGTCAGACCTCTGGACGATACCCTTCCCCTCGACCAGCGCTGCCCTCCAAGCCTCCCTTCCAAACGCGCTGGAACCGAGCGAGCTATCATACGGGCAGTGCATCCTACAGAACCTCGCGAGCTCTCTCCCCGCCACCTACGCGGACATCGCGCGATGTTGGGACCGTCTGCCCGCTGCTGCTGCTGCTGCTGCTGCAAGCATGGAAGAGGACCAGAGCAGCATACGCCAGGTATCAGGCACTTCTGACGTCAGAGTCACACTTGCTTGGACTGCAACGGACACCTCCTGCTTCTCCGCAGACGTCAAGCCCACTCCCGATCATTCCAGCCTGAGTGTGGCGGAGGGGCCGGGCCTTGAGGAGAACGAGGACGCGCCGGCGATGCTGGACCATGGGCTCATCGACCGATGGAGGGAGACAATCAAACAAGTTGGCGAGGAGAAGGATGGCAGTGAGGGCGTCGTGATCGTCTTGGCGCGGAAGGGGAGGTCAGAAGCAGCAGCGAGGAAGCGAGTGGAGGTGACGTACGAGATGCTGGCGAGTCATTTCAACAAGAGTCTGGTAGAGACGTCGAGAAAGATCGTAAGCTTGTTGCTGATGTGCTCGAGTCTGGTACTGACAGGAGGACGACGATGCTTGCAGGGGATCGGCAAGTCTACTATGAAGATAGTGTGCAGGAGGCTGGGGATCCACAAGTGGCCGTACAAGCACACGGGGAAGAGGCGCAGGCGAAGTCAGATGACAGAAGAGCCGGTGAGTGGCCTCTGGGGGGGGGGGGGGGACGGCAAGGACTTGGCCAACTGACCAAATGTTTGGCCTGCTTGTCGGAAGGCAGGGAGCTAGAGGGTAGGGAGCTAGAGGGTAGGGAGCTAGAGGGAAACTTGTTATGTTGTTTCTTTGTCATAACGATGATGCACGTTGCTGCTCGATTCGGTGAGCCTTGTTTCGTTGGTCGTCGAGTCTTTGATTTGATGCGCTAAATCCTAGAATGTCGTTCTCTCCTTCGAGTGACTGAGACGTACCTGCAGATGCCCTTCGACCTGTCCGACATTGAGTCGCAAGAGGAGGAGCAACGCGACGAGGATGGAGGCAGAGGAACTCAACTTGATCGCGTTGCTGAGGAAGACCAAGGGAATGCAAGCAGTTATGCTCGGAGAGACAGTAGCCGGATGACCGACACATCAAAGTCCTAAAAACTAAAGTAAGTGTGTAAATTTATGCGTGAATTAAGGCAGGTTCCATCATCTCCACGCTTGTTTGCTTTCCCGTTTCTTCTCGTATTCGACACTTTTCTTCCTTGTTCTCCTCCTTCTTTTCCTTTTTCTCATCCTTTACGTTGCCTTCTCTAGTGTGCCGAGCCAGAACCACTCCCTCATCCTCCTTCACTTCTCCTAAATTTTTACCTCTTTTCCTCTAACCTTTTGCTATGACATTTCTCGTCGCAACTTCAACATTTTCATGCTCAATCTCCCTCCTTCCGTTCCTTCTTACAACATCCAGCGACTCTACCTTCTGATCTCCCTCCCTCCCTCCCTCCCTCCCTCCCTCCCTCCCTCCTATCGCTCTCTCTCTCTCTCTCTCTCTCTCTCTCGCTCTCTCTCTCTCTCTCTCTCTCTCTCTCTCTCTCTCTCTCTCTCTCTCTCTCTCTCTCTCTCTCTCTCTCTCTCTCTCTCTCTCGCTCTCTCTCTCTCTCTCTCTCTCTCTCTCTCTCTCTCTCTCTCCCTCCTATCTCTCTCTCTCTCTCTCTCTCTCTCTACCTTCTGATCTCTCTCACCTGTCGTCCGACTTTCTGTGCCCAAGTGGCTTCAACGAGCAACAACACAATGTCTGGTTAGAGCGGCGGAAGGAGGACGCGGGGGCGG
>NW_005434664.1:978938-986671 GCF_000315625.1 Guillardia theta CCMP2712
GGAGGAGGAGGAGGTGGTGGTGGTGGATGCGTGGGCAGAACTGGAACTGAAGGATGTATAGGAGCTGGGTCGCATTAAATCAGTCAAGATCTGATGTTGGGGAAGAGTTTGTCAGGAATTTGTGCAAAAAGGAGCGAAGAAATCAACAACATTCGCGTCGACGTGCAGATGGTGGAGGACCTACTAGCCGGGGACAAAGGAGGAGGAGGTGCAGGAGGAGGAGGAAGAGGCATAAGAAGGAGCAGCGACAAGGAAAACGAAGTCGAGGAGAAGACCAGGAGAAGCTTGTGACGAGAAGACAAGGAGGAACACAACATGAGAGAGAACGACATTCTGCTCAAACAAGCTTCAAGCATCGATGGTTCTCCCTACCAGACCCAGTGCCCCCCTCTGCGAGCCCTGCGATCCCCTTCCCCTCGACCAGCACTGTCCTCCAAGCCTGCCTCTGCTCCCCGCAGGTCATTCCAGCTCTTCCTCTCAGCCTGACCCGCTCGAGCACGAGGGAAGCTGCGAGGTGGAGGACCGTCGTCGGGGTGGCCTAGAGTGGAGAGAGCAGTGGAGGGAGGGGAGGAGGAGGTCTGCGGCAGCTTCGGCCCTGACGGTCTCTCGTGCCCGACTCTCACGCCGGACCCTCCCTGCGCACGGGACGCCCTCCCTCACCCCCCTCCGCGGGCTCCTCCCGCGCGACGCTGGGGCCGAGCGAGCTATCATACGGGCAGTGCATCCTACAGAACCTCGCAAGCTCTCTCCCCGCCACCTACGCAGACATCGCGCGATGTTGGGACCGTCTGCCCGCTGCTGCTGCTGCTGCTGCACCAGGCACTTCTGACGTCAGAGACACACTTGCTTGGGCTTCGATCGCCGCCGTCTTCGGAAAGGCACTCATCATCGAAGGTGGACTGATGGTCCTCGGACAGGGACAATAGAGTCAAGCCTTGCTGGTCGAGGAGGCCCACTGAGGCATCGGACAGCCAGGAGTTCGGAGAGAGCGTCATGCCCGGCCAAGGCGCATGATGGCACGAGCATGCGACGCTCAGATCTGAGTCAACCGTAAAACTGACGGACTCTTGCAGTTGCTGCAATGATGGGCCATCTAATTCAAGCCCATGATGATCGAATGTCGGGTTAGATCTGAGACCATCTGGCGTAGTGGCTGATCGCTCCACAAGCTGACTGTTCACGGTTCTAGTACATCATGACTAGTCAATGATTCTCTGTGAGCCTGGACTCCCAACCCTTGAACGTTCCCAAAGGCCGACTGAAGTACGGTCCGGTCACTCCGAGCTCTGCTCAGCGGCCGGATGAGTCCGTCTGTGCCCTCTCACTGACTGTTTCGCCCCCCATCGGATCGCCAGAGCCGCCGCTAAGAACAGTGAGTCACTCTGAGCGGCTCAGTAGTACTAGGCTAAGGCGGGCCTGGGCGGATCTCAGGCAGGCTGCCACGGACGGTGACTGCCACCGGCCCGCGGGCTCCTGCCGCAGTGCCGCAGTGCGTGCCGCTGTACGGTCACCGCGGGGCGGCGGCCCGGACGGCGGGCGGCCCTCGCCGGCCGTTGGAGGTCCGTGCGTACGGTCCGTAAGTCTGCCGCGCACCCTGCCCCCCCCCCCTGACGAGATACAGATGTTGAAGCTCGTTTACTTCAAGCGATCAACACCTGATTCGTTCTCCCATGCTTCCTCCCACCTGCAATTCACGCGGCCCTCTCCGCACCTAACTCCCTTCAAAGGCTTTCTGACTCGAATAGCGGTGCCCTTCGGGGCCCTGTTCTGGCAGTGGTCCTAAGAACAAACTACCGGGCCGACGGTACTCTGCACCTTCTTATCCGTGATATGGTTCCTCGACCCGAGTCCGACAGACCCCGGCCCGGGCTCCGAGCGGCTTGCAGTCACAATGGCACTGCGGCAGAGTCTTCCGGGACTCCACGGTCTCCCAGTGACCGTACCGTACACTGAGTCCGATTCGTGACTGCCACCGTGCCACGGTCCATGACCGTCGCCCGTGATCGGACCAGGGCCGGCCCGGGGTGGGCCACCCCGCCAGGTAAGCCGCTGACTCGGCCCGGCCCGCTTATGCCTGAGAGTCGCCTCAGAGTCACGGCGGGGGCCCGGCGGGCTGTCTCCCGGGAGTCCCGGCCCGGGCCATGAATCCTAGCCTGGCTCCTCCGAGTCAGCAGTGCAGTGCGGCGCCACGGTGCCCCGGCTATCGCGGGCTTCCTGCTGAGTCCGGCGGCCCTCCTACCGTACGTCTGACCTTAGCAAGACGGCGGCTAGGAAGCGGCCTCCGACTCTTCGTCTCTGCACTACATGCCGACAGGCTTGAACACGTAAGTCGTCTTCAAAGGCTTGGTTTACAGGAGAGTTTTTGTTAACTCGGCGCTATCTGACTGGCACGGCTGGCATACGATCCATCTACGTCACGTGGAGTCCTTGATCGAGTCATCACACTGTGACAGGCGCAGTGTTGCTGCCCGGGCACGGTCGGACGGTCCCCAAGAATACAGGCCGGGCTTTCCGGGGAGTCCAGCATCTGTGCATCATCCCGAGTCGAGCCACATCAACTGAGCTTGACATAGCCTGAGGTGAGTCCGACTCAGTAGTCCGACTCATGGTACGCCGGGTCATCAACACGGCCCCACGGTCTGACGGGCGGGCCGGGCCATGATCCGTCCCGAGTCCGCCGGGAGTAGGATACGCCGGTCACTGTGGCAACGGCCCCTGCGACGGTTATAGCAGGTCAAAATCCGAGTGGCAACGGAAACCGTGAACACACTGACTAGAGTGCATTGAGCGGGGACGTTATATCGGAAAATGGTGAGGCTCGATCAAAGAGGAAGAGGAAGAGGAAGAGGAAGAGGAAGAGTAAGAGTAAGAGTAAGAGTAAGAGTAAGAGTAAGAGAACGTGAGGTTCTGACTCAGTGATGCTGATGCTGAGGAGAAGACACTTGAAAAGGTTTTGCACCTCTGCGCCCTCTCTTCCTGTGCGTCATGTGAACGTTTTTCTTTCCTTTCTCTTCCACCACAATCATGATTTCCATGAATTGCTTGCTAAGCCATTTCCTTATGCCCGGTTCAACATGGAAGTAGATTGCCGTCACCTAGAATGTTACTAGGCAGAGTTGGACTCGCAGACCTTTGTTTTCGTTGAATGCTCACGACAATTTGTGCAGACTTCGATCAAGGACGCAATCAAGAACTTTGTAAGATCGATCTCAACGCACTTCTCATATCATCGCTGTTGACGAGCTGCAAACGCCACAGGAAACAAAGAGCGGCACCCCCGAAGAACCTTGTGTGGCGGCAGAGCAGGAGAAAGTCCTCCTCTTCGGGCAGATGCCTCCCATCGTCAAGATGGACAACACCCTGTTGTCACTGACAACTTCTTCCTGCTCGGTTGACTCGTTGTGGTCAGATCGACCTTGAAGGCATGCAAGCATCTTGCCCTGTCTTCCAACTGCATCGAGAAGATAACGGGCATCAAGGGATGCGGTAGGACTACAAGCTGATTGCCCAAAGTCGTTGGGAGGGATTGATGGATTCACAGAGTCACTAGAGGTTCTTTCTCTCGGTAGGAACCAGATCAAGAAGCTCGATGGGGTGGAGGACGTCTCGGAGACTCTGCAAGAGTTGTGGATCTCGTACAACCTGCTCACGTCGTTGCGAGGAGTCGAGAAGCTCTCAAAGCTTCGGTAGACTGAAACTCACCAGTGCCAGGCTGTTTACTCTTGACCTGCGCTTCAGGGTCTTGTACGTTGCAAACAACCTTGTAGCCAAGCTTCCTGAGCTTGATGTCCTCAAGGAATGCAAGTTGCTTGAGGTTTCTCCAGCTTTGATTTGCTTGTGGGAGTCTCAAGCGTAATTGAAGGAGCTTCTGTTGGTTGGAAATCCTATCTGGGATGAACTGTCCAAGCCTGGAGGACCAGAAGACTTTAGAGAGCAGATCGCTGGGCGGGTATGCCGAGAGGGAGGAGGAGGAGGAGGAGGAGGAGGAGGAGGAGGAGGAGGAAAAGGTTGAGGGAGGGGAGGGGGGAGATGGAGAGGTGGGGATGGAGGTCAAGTAAGTGTTGGTGTAGTGGAGGAGGGTCAGGAGTAGAGAGGAAGGCAGGGGAGAGGAAGAATCGTATCTTACAGTACAACGAGCAGGTTCCTTGGCTGAAGAAGCTTGATGGCTCTCCCTTGACTGAAGAAGAGAAGACGGCAGGAGCTGAAAAAGTTCCATAAGGAGCCGATGATACAGCCATCTTCACCAGGGAAGCCATCGAGCAAATTCATCTCTCTATCGCCACCTTTCGCTCTCCTCTTTGCTCCCCAAAGCCGCATAATGCAACGTGTCATTGCAGCAGACGTGCTTCAAAATCCTGCTGACATCCCCTTCAAGTCTCATTCAACTCTGCTCGAAATGACAAGCACAGACTGTGAAAACATGCTGGACAGAACTCAGCGGAATGCGAGAGGTCATCCTCACATTTGAGATTATTAAAACAAAAAAAATGCCTATAGAACACGAAATCGAACAGATTGACCAGTCTTAACGACATTCGAGCTCTTTCCTTCACCTATCTTCCTTCACAAAACGAAGTCGAGCACATCTTCAGTCGCCCCCATGGTAACGTCAGTTTGCTCGTCGTCATCAGGAGCAAGAGGCTCTCGCTCCTGTAAACCCCACACTTTGGACGCAGTGACATTCGACTCTTCATCTTCCCCCTCATTCAAGTTCTCTTGCAGGTCGCTCGTCACCGCTGCAGGCTCGCAGGGAATGCCGTCTTCACCGCTCCGCTCCTCAGCACAAGAATCGTCTACACTCTCTCTATCGCCCCCCAGATCAGCTTGAAACGTTGTCGGAGAGTATCTCCGGAGCAAGACAGACGGTGGCAGCTCCGCAGTCACAGGCATGCAAGGAGAGCAAGGCCCCCAGTTGCCTTCTTCGCCCATACCATCGCACATCATGGCTGAAGACATTGACCAACATTCAGAAAGAGCTGGATAATCTCCTTGCTGCACTCCAATCCACCCTCCTGCTGGTTGTTTCCAATGCATACCTTTCACGCCATGCACATCCTCCATGCTCTTGGTGCGAGGGACCTTCGTGCTAGTGCGACATGGCGGGAGGATGCCAGCTCGCTTTTTGCAATCCAATCTTGGGGCAGCCATTCTTCGTGAACTCGATTCAAGCTCGCAATGGCAGCTAGTCGATCGTATGCATACGAAGACACGGCTGCGAGGCATTGGTCAGCAAACAGACTTGGTGAATGCAAAAACGCGGCACATCAAAAATGTCTGCACTCCAAACAACTCGAGTTTTCAACAGCATGTCCATTGAGTAGATATTCCAACCCTAATCATTACCTAGCAACGTTTATGAACATCTCATAATGAGATTAAACTGTTCAAAACCGATGGAAAGGCCCAACAGGGATAAAGCACTCAATGAGTACATTGATTTCTAGCTAACAAAATTCAAATTTTCCTTCTCACCACATTGAGGGAGTTTTCTGCCCTGACCTCACTAGCGTGATGATCATCCGAGGATCGTATTCTATTCTTCAAGCAATCTCCTCAACACATCGATAACCTTCTCTACTTTCGCTCGTCCACCTTTGAACCTTCATGCCAACTCAAAGGGTGTAGATGCATGTAACATCTTGAGGACACGGGGGTACTGTTTGTGCAGAGTCCATTACTTCACTGTCCTTCACAGCAACCCTCTCCAACCCAGATCGCCTCTTCGTCTGTTCCCACACCGATTCCACTCCTTGAACTGAACTATGAAGTAATGAAGCATTATTTACTACATTCTTCATTTGCATTGCTTGTTCACAATAATCAAGTCCCTTCCCCTCCTCTGTTTCTATTCGCCTTTCCCTCATGCCATGCGTCTGTCTGCATTCTATCTCTCATCCCCCCCCCTCCCCTCCCTCCTCCTCCCTTCCCCTCCCTCTCCCCCCCACTGCCTGCTGGTCTTTGCCTGCGCCATGTTTGTGCTCGAGGAGAAGAGCATGCAACGGTACGGCAGGGTAGGGGTGGTGAGGGTCCGGGTAGGGTCCCAAACCCTGCAACTAGTTTCAAGGGGTCTAGAGGCGAGTAGGGTGGGGGTACTGTTTCATCCTAAGGTACTCAGATATGTCATTTGACGATTGATGTGGGGTACTAGTAGGTGAGGGGTCAGCACAAGCTAAAATGAAAAGGAGATAATGAAAACATATTATCAAGAGTATTATAAAATAGAGAGACTATATGGCGCATCCTAAAATACTTGGAGAAAATTCTCTTGATTTAGGGTAGGGGTATAATAAAAGGGGGTGAGTGAAGAATGAGGGGGGGGGTTATCTATCAGAGGGCAGGATGTGTGGTTATTATAAGGGGGTAGGGTAGTAATCCAAGGGGGTGTGTCCATCTCCTCGTGTACGAGAAGGGGTGGCATGAGGAGGGAGAGGAGAAAACAAGGTGAGGGTGGGGTACTTCGAGGTAGGAGAATTTAGGTGGTCGAAGGGTACGGTGGTACAATAGGAAAAGAGTGGCGTGGGGTGTCTGGGGGGGGGGTGGGTGGTTTGACCGAGGGTCTCCCTGTTGGCAATTAGGGAAACAGAGATGGTGGGGTATTATGTACGGGTCTTTTGGAAGGCCAAACAAGGGGTAGTGCTTAATCTCAAGCTTCAGAGGGGGTGGGTCTACCCGGCCGGGCCGGCGGCTGAGTGAATCGACTCCAGCGGCCCCCGTCGGGCCGGCCGCCGGTCACCGCGGGCCGCGGCCTGACCCGGCAGCAGTGGCGGCAGGCTCAGAGCCTCCGTGAGCTGCGGCTTGTGGGCTGCGGGCCGCAGTGGCTCGCTGATCACGGCTCGGAGCCTCGGAGTGGCATCCGATGACCACTGTCAGTCATCGGATCATGTGGCCCGCGGCGCCGGGCCGCCAGGCGTCCGACCGGGGCGTCGCCGTGCGTGGCCGAGTACCATGACGTGACCGGCGGGTCAGCCTCGGCGATGTCCTACACACCGGTGCCATTGAAGGCTCCTCCGAGCTCCTCCTCTACCTCCACCTCCTCCAAGAATGTGCTCGGCCTTGACCACTGGGTTCATTTTTCTGAAGACACGCATGCCTTGCTCAGACCCTCCTTAGTGCTCGCCAAACTTCGCACAGTCTCGCTGAGAGCAGCAGCCTGCGTTGAGAGTCAAGTCACGATCCTCTACCCGCCTCCTCTTCCTCTCGGACCCTTCTTCACGGTCTCAGCTCCGGTCCTCATTGCCAAGACCTCCTCCCCAAACTATTCTCCGCGCCTTCCTCCCTGTTTCCTCCTCCCCCCTGTTTCCTCCTCCCTGTTTCCTCCTCCTCCTCTCACCTCTGCCATGGCAGCTTCGTCACCCCCGTCGCTGTTGAGTATCTTTACCACGAGCTGCCAGCAGGTAAGAAGACATCTCCTCCTCCTCCTCCTCCTCCTCCTCCTCCTCCTCCTCCTCCTCCTCCTCCTCCTCCTCCTCCTCCTCCTCCTCCTCACCTCCTGGAAGGAGCTCAGAGTCCCCGCGGCCTCCTGCGTCAGGCTCGGCTGAAGTTTCTGCAGCAGCAGAGTGAGACAAAGAAAAGGATAGCGAAAAGGGGGATAAGACGAATGGAGGGAGGGGAGGAGGCGAAGGGGAACGAGGGGGAACGAGGAGGAGACGAGGTGAGTCAGAGAAGAGGATAGGAGAGGGAGGACAGGAAGAGGAAGGGAAGGGAGAGCCGGAGAGGAGAGGAGTGGGAGTAGG
>NW_005434664.1:987175-989680 GCF_000315625.1 Guillardia theta CCMP2712
TAGGATTGATGATGATGATGATGATGATGATGATGATGATGATGATGATGATGATGATGATGATGATGATGATGAAGCTGATAGTGATGCTGATGCTGCTGCTGCTGCTGCTGCTGCTGCTGCTGCTGATGATGATGATGATCGCTGAGATGATGATTATAGTGATGATGATAACGACGAGCAGTACTCACCTGGCGATCCTCTGCAGTTGCCGAGAAGGAGATCCCATGAGCTTTGCACTTCCCCAGCAAGTCAATTGTCTTTCAGTCGTGTTGATGCAAAAGATTTCTCACCTGGCTCTCGAGCACAAGGTTGACAATATCCGTACAGAGAGTTTTCAAGAGGTACCTGAACAAACTATCAGATGGTGCTGCCGAGAAGAAAGGAGGGAGGAGGAGGAGGGAGGAGGAGGAGGGAGGAGAGAGGGCAAGAAGAGATGGGGGCGAGAAGAGAATGGAAGTAGGGGGATAGGGAGCGGAAGAAGAGGGAGAGGAAGCAAATGTGGAGACAGAAGAGAGGGAGGGAGGAGGTTGAGGAGAGGAGATTCGTTTTGTTCTCACTTCTCCATCGCCGCGGCTGTTTCGTCCGAAAAGAACGAGATCCCCTGCATGAGCGTGAGAAACGAGGAGGAGATGAAGAGAAAGATGACGATCAAAACAAACAGGTGGATCGATAGCTGGAAGGCAGGGGAGGGGAGGGAGGGGAAAGGAGGGGACCTTTCGGAAGAGGGAGAGCTGCTGGTATAGAAGGACAAACTTTGACTGCAACTCATCGTTCTTGACTCTCTTGGTCGCTGAGGATGTGAAGAGAGAGTTTGCAATCTCATGGTAGATCTGCAGAGCAAGACATGTCAACCTTCTTGACGTGCTCGTTACATCCTCCTGCTTACATCTTTAGCTTTTGACCGCAAGGAGACGACAACTTCTTGTATGAAATCTTCACTTGCAAAATCCTTGGAAAGAAAGTTCACTGTCAGCGATGGGGTATGGAAAGCAATGAGAGAGGTGCGAGGTCGGATTGAACGGCGAGTCATCCAAGATGAAGAGGTGAGTTGAGGTGCAAACGAAGTAGATGACATGTGAGAGAAGAGATGGGGAGATCAGAACATCTGAAACATGTTGGATGAGATGGGAGGGGATGGATGAGCAAGTAGTCAGGTGCTGGTGAATACCATCTCATGGTCATCAGAAGAAGACTTTAAGAAGTCTTTGACAAATTTTGAGGTTTCTGAGCACGTTGCTAGTCAGATACAAGAACAGCAGGAGGAGAACAACAAGAGAGAAAGAAGGAGGGAAAGGAAGAGGGAGAGGAGTAAAACGAGGAGGAGAACGGAAGAGAGAAGAGGTGAGAGCAAGTTCAAGATCAAGTAATTCAAACAACTTGACATTTCAAATTACCTCCATCATAGTCGAAAGAGCTTCCCTGCTGCTGCTTCCCCCCCTTGTCTATCTTCTTGGCCGAGCTCTCGTCTCCTCCTCCTTTTCCTTTCTTCTCCTTCTGCTTCGCTGCTGCTTCCTGCGCATGCTGGTTATACTGCTGCTGCTGCTGCTCGTCCTCCTCCTCCTCACCTTTAGTTCTTGTCTCTTGCTTCCTTTGCCCTTCTTCCCGTCTTCCTCCTCCTCTTCGACCTCCTTCACATTTTTCTTTCCTCCCTGTAGAAGGCACGAGTAAAACCCCTCCTTCTTCCTCCCCCTCCTCTGACGATCATTCACCTTCTTCTTTCCCCTACCCCCGTCGTCATCGTCGTCGTCGTCCTGTGCAGCAGCTGCGCGATCAATCAGAATCAGTCTGCTCCTGCTCCTGCTCCTGTTCCTCCTCTCGTTCCTGCTCCTTCTGCTTCTTCTGCTCCTCTTCCTCATCTCATTCCTGCTCCTTCTCGTCCTTGTACGCAACTTCTTCCTCGGCTCATCTCTCTCGAGTTTCGTTTCATTTCTTGCTTTGCCTCTCCTCCTCCCTCCCTCACCTGGGCTGACAAGATCGCTCTTGAGAGCAGCATGGAGCCTGTCCCCGTCCTGCCCCTGTGTCAGTCTATCGCCTCCTCCTCCCCTCTCCTCCCTTTCTTGTTCGCTGCCTCCCCTCCTCTCTTCTCCTCTCCTCTCCTCTCCTCCTCCCCTCCCCTCCCGTATTCACTCCTTCCCTCTCCTTCCGCTATATCCCCTTGCCTCCCGTCCTCTCACCGCTGTTGCTTTCGCCCGGATATGCTCGATGCACTGCATAAAAGTGAGGAGGAGGAGGAGGAGGAGGAGGAGGAGGAGGAGGGGGAGGAGGGGGAGGAGGAGGAGGATGATGATGATGATGATGATGATGATGATGATCGGGTGGAGGGGGAGGGGGGGGGGAAAGAGCGATCTATCAAGGATAAACAGACGAGGGGGGGGCGGGGGGGCTAGAAGAGTTAGTGACTCCTTCTGGACTTTGATGACGGGAGGGAGGTCTTCACTGCTACTCCCCTGATGGTTTGTAGAACGAAGAAGTGGCCGAACGACTGCTTGAAACATAAGACAA
>NW_005434664.1:989930-1000762 GCF_000315625.1 Guillardia theta CCMP2712
CTCCTCCTCCTCCTCCAGCATCTTTGACTTGGCAAACTCCTTCCCCCCTCTCGTTCCCCATCTGCCTGTCTGCCTTCTAGTTCATCTCACCTGTTCGACCAATCTGGATGAGACGAAGCAGCTCCGAAGGGCAAAACCAAGATTTCCAAACTCTTTGCTGAGGAATGACTGCAGAACAACATGGAATAAGATCGTCGTCGTCGTCGTCGTCATCATCATCAATATCGTCATATCTATCGTCGTTATCCTCCTCCTCCTCCTCCTCCTCCTCATCATCATCATCATCATCAGTTCGATGGATCACTTTTGGGTTGTTGATGAGCATTTTCTCTGCGGTGGAGTACTCGATGTATCCATTCTGATTGAAGAAATTCTTTGCCTGCACGTGGCGATATGAGACAGAGAACAGAAGAGAAAAGCAAAGATAATGCGGAAAGAGAAGAGACGGACAAAGTGAGGAGAGGAAGAAAGAGGAGGAAGAGGAGGGGAGGGAGAAAGAGGAGGAGGGAAAGGGAGGAAGAGGAGGAGAGAAGAGAAAGCGAAGAAGAGAGAAGAGGAAAGGAAGGAGGATGGTGGAAAGGGAGGAGGGAGGAAAGGGAGGAGGGAGGAAAGGGCGGAGGAGAGGAGAGGAAGGAAGAGGAGGAGAGAAGAGAGGGAGGTGGATGAGAGGAACAAAGACGAAGGAGGACGAGGAAGGAAAGTAGAGAGGAGGACGAGGAGATCCTTCGGACTAACCGCAGAGAGCTGAGATCGGATGAAGATTTCGGGGGTGTAAACTGCTCTCATGCCTTTACCGCTCAACGTGCCCTGAAAGATCATGAGGAGAAGAAGTCAAGAAGGCGGACAGGAGGGAGAGATGCAAGAGGAGGAAGAAGCTATGAGGGCAGAGTAGGAAGGAGAGGAAGCTGGAAGGAGAAGGAGGTTGCGAGAGAGGTTGGGAGGATGGGGATGGGAATGGGGAAGAGCAGGCAGATGGAGAGGAGGTGGGAGGAGGAAGCAGGGGGAGGAAGAGAAGGAGGAGAGGGAGCAAGGGAGGGTCTCTTTGAGTTACCTTGATTCTTCCTTCTTTGATGAGACTTTCAACCTTCTGATCGAAGAGCGACTCGTCGAAGTAGAAGATTGACTAAGCTATGCACTCCAGGACCCTCGACTCCCCCCCCCCCGGCCTCCTTGATCCTGCTCCTGCTCCTGCTCCTGCTGCTCGTCCTCCATCCCTGTCTCCTCCTTCCCGTAATCCCCCTCCCCCCTCCTTTCCCCTCCCTTTCCCCTCCCCCTCTTCTCTTCCTCGCACCTGCAAACTGGCGAGAGTTGTGGGGCGAGTGAGGGCGCTGAACGTTCCTCGGATACAAGCTTCCTGCAAGCGTGCAACATGAGAATCTCCCTTCCTTCCCTCCCCCCCTCATACGCCGCCTCTGCCACTATCAACACTCCTTCCCTGCCCTGCCCTCCCTTCCCTCCTCGGCCTCCCACTCTCTCCCTACTTTCCTCCGCCCCCATCCCTGTGTCCAGTTCATCGTTTTTCTTCATCTCATATCGTTTTCCATCCGCACCCTCCTGCTGACACCGGTGTTGTCTGGCCCCCCTCCCCCTCCCTCCTTGCTTCACCTGTCTCTCGATGTATGTGTCAGTATACAGCATCCCCCTTCCATCCTTCCTTGCACTATGGAGCCTGCGCCGAAATATCACTCCTCCTCCTCCTCCTCCTCCTCCTCCTCACCCATTCTTCGCGATAGAGTTTCGATCAGGAATTGAGTCGTGATGCCGAATCTCGATGCCACTTCCACCAACCTTGAGCAGAGAAAATCACATCACAGAGTTTGTCCACCTCCCTCCTCCCTCCTCCCTCCTCCCTATCTCCCTTCTCCCCTCCCACCTCCTCCTCTTCTCGTACCTCAAGCTTCCACTCTCTTGAAGGATCTGATTCGTTTCCTCCGCCAGTCCATCCAAATATTCGCTGGATGAGTTTCAATATGCGAGAGAGAGACTAAGAGCTGTAGAGCTGCCCTTTTCTCTCTCCATCTCCATCCTCCCTGCTCCCTTCCTTTCTCGCCCACTCCTCCCCTCCTTCCTCTCCCTTGCTTACCTGCATCTCTACCTCCCTCCCTCCCTCCCTCCCTCCCTCCTGCCTCTCTCTCTCCCCTCCTTCCCTCCTCTCTCCCTATCTCTCTCCCTTCCTTGCCCACTTCCCTGCATCGCTCCCTGCCTTGCTCCTGCTTCTCTCTCGGTCCCTTCCCTTCCTTGCTCACCTGGTCAACACTTCGCCATCGATCATGGAGATGCTCGAGTCCTCACTGCCAACACGTTCAAATCTCAATGTGTACATGAGCAGAGTGTGCTGAAGGAGAATGGAGGGAGGGAGGACGAGGCCAAAACGGGGAAAGGGGCAGGAGGGAGGCGGGAGGAGGAAGGGAGGAGGAGGGGAGGCGAGAGGAGAGGAGGGAGGGAGGAGCCCCACCTAAGGATTTTGTCCATCCGATCTTGAACATGTCGAAGATCGACGTTGACCGCAGTCTGAATATCTGTGATCTTCACTCTTCCTGCAAAGACAACAGTGATGAGTGCGCAAAGAAGCTGACAGAGCAAGGAGATGAAGATGAAGATGAAGATGAAGACGAAGACGAAGACGAAGACGAAGATCAAGATGAAGATGAAGACGGTGGAGGCGATGTGATGACACTTGAGAAGGTGGGTATTGTGGAGATCAAGATAAAATTGAGGTGGATGTGACGATGTCGTCGATGGCTATGGTTGTGGTTGTCGTGGTGGTGGTGATGATGATCATATCGAAAACAGATGAAGATATAGTATGTCAAACTACAACTGCTGGATGGCAGCGACGAGGATGCTGAAGGAACAGGTGCAAGGAAGCTGAGTCAAGGTTTGATGTGTTACCTCCATTCACAACGATCTCATCTCGAATCTCTTTCTCAAGATGCTCCGGGGTGACATATTCATTGCCATCCTGTCATATCATGTCGGCTTCTTTCCAACCCTAGCACCTTCCTCTCCCTGCCAGCTATCCTCTATCCCCTGCCCATCTCCCGGCTCCACAGATATCTCTCTCTGCCTCTGCCTCTACCTCTCTCTGTCCCCCACCAGTCCCTTCTCACCCCCTCCCTGTCTCTTGCCTCATTCTCTCACCAGGTTAACGATGAGGGTCACAAGACCGTTGGAGAGAAGCTTGATCAGCAGCTCGCGACAGTTCCGCTCGCTCAGCCTTGGGCGCGTCTCCTGCTTCTGCACAGCTCCCAGGAGCGCCTGCAGCGCCTCGATCTCGTCCATGGCGGCTCCTCCAACGATGTGATGCCAGCAGACCAGCAGGAACCTGTCGACCACGTCGCACGATCAGCTTGCTGATGACAAAAAGGTCGCATGCCTGGTATGTTATACAACTTGGTTTGCTTGCTCTCTTCCTTTGTGATATGTAGGACTCTCTCTACTGCCCTGCTCTTTCTGCTCAGCTCTGCAGTTCTCTGCTCTGCACCTCTCTGTCATGACCTGCTCGGCTACCTGCATACTCTGCCATGCTCTGTGATGACCTGCTCGGCTACCTGCATACTCTGCCATGACCTGTCATGACCTGACCTGCTCTCGGCTCTCCCCTTCACTCGTGAATTCCAGTCCACCTTCGCCACGATGATTTCGCAAGAGGTTGTGTAGGGGGGTACCCACTACACTTGTAGGGGTGGGGGTAAATAATTTTCAAATATATATGTTTTTATCTCTTTTTATTTGAAGTTTAGTTGATAATTAGTGGTAAATACTAAAACATTTTTCAAGTCGTCCTTTACATGGGGTAGGGGTGCTCCTAGGAGGGGATACCATGTCATTGAGGAAACTCGACACGGCCGCCTCTAGTCGGCTATTCATCACCCTCATATCCCTCGACTCTTGCAAGTCGCCGGGCGAGTGACCTTCTCTCAGTATTCTCGGAGTCGCAAATGGGCCCGGCAATGCATCGCACTCAGCAATGAGACCCGTCCTCGCAGCGCACCGCCATGCAGGAAAGGCGCGGCTGTAGTGATAGCTAGACGTCCTGCCCTCCTTGTTTGATCATCTTCTCCTTCTCCCCTTCTGTTTCACCACTCAACTCTCCTCTCTCCGCTCTCCTCTCCGCTCTCCCCCCCCCCCCCTTGTTTCTCCACTCTTCTGGCTGCTGTTGCCAGCATCGCAGTTCAAATCATTCAGAGCTCTGCTACACGGACCAACGCACCATGAAGATCCTTTGTTTACTCCTTGCCCTCTCTTCTTCTGTCGCCCAGGGAGCTATTGCGACTTACCAACATCAACACGTCAGAATTGCACTCCGGGCATGCACTCGCTTCTCCCCGTGTCAGCTCCGGTTGCGGACGCTGCGTCTCAATGGCGGAGCAGAAGTTAGTATCGACCAGCTGAAAGAGTTCCTTGCAGACAATCCTGTAGATCGTGAGGAGGAGGAGGCCAACCTGATGGCCTGGTTAGAGCAGGGAGACGAGAAGGGGGACTGCCCTCCTGTAGACGAGGATTTCAAGCAGGCCGTTGATAGAGCCTTGAAGATCTTCGAGCAGGAGATGATTGCACAAGGAAATCCAAACTGGAAAGCAGATTTGAGGAGAAGTCTGGGGAGCATCATTCCGGAGGCACTCAACACAACCATGAATCAAACAAGGCAGTCAATGAAGGAGGAGAAGCCCTCCAGCTCATTGAACCTTGGTTCTGTCTTTGTCAATGCGGCAAAACATGGAAATGTGACACAGATATACGACTGCCTGAAGCTTGGCCTAAAAGTCAACGTCAGGGCGTGCGAGGTATGGCGGCCTCTCTGTTGTCTAGCCAGGAATCTGATTCTGAATCTTCAGTACACCGGTTGGAGCCTCCTGCACTGGACCATCATGAGTGGCAAGGTTTGAGAAAGGAAATCGACTGAATCCTTGTGATGATTGCTGTCACGAAGGTGGATGCTGTCAAGCTCTTGATAAGTGCAGGTGAAGCATTGGTCAACCCATCGTCCTTTTTTCCCTGTGGCCCCTGCAATTTAGTGACGAACTCGTCCAGGGGCCAAGGTTGACGCAAAGAGCTTCAGTGGGCAGACGCCGTAAGAGCAACTTGGTTCGCGGTTGTCTTCCTGACGCTTCTTTTGTTCTCCTGACGCTAGTCTGCACATGGCCGTGCTCGAAAATCATCTGGAGATAGTCAGGGCTCTGATCTTGAACGAGGAAAGAGCATGTCGAGATGGAATCGGACTTTGACTCGTCCTTTGTCGCAGGCTGATGTCAATTGTCAAGACGACCAACGATGTACCCCCTTGCACCTCGCCGCTATGATGGGCCATGAAAAGATATGCACCTTACTGCTCAGGTCTGGGTTCTCTAGCTGAATGACTGCTTTCGTGTTCCCAGTTGTTTGCCCTTTGCCAATGTGATTGAACTTGCAGCTGTGGCGCCGACATTACGCTAAAGAATCAAGAAAAGGACACAGCTCGTGACGTGGCTAAGAAGAACACAATGAAGGAGATCGTTGGGTTAGGGGCAGATGCATGATCTAGATCCTTCCTCTGACATAGTTTCAGATTGCTGGAAGAGTGGAGTGGCCGCGATAAAAGCATGTCAAAGTTGAGAGATGTGGAGATTATTTCAAACCCCGAGCACTAGCATTACGAGGAAAAGTCTTGAAATCATTTCAGAGACATTCATCAATATATGTCCAGAAGAGAAAGGATGAGAGATGATAGATAAATGTTTTATTGTTAATAGTACAACGATCGTGGCATAAAGCCTCGATCATGATTGGAATTCAGATACCCAATCACCTTGACAACTTTCGTGAATGAACTAAACATGGAAAATGAGGAATTGCCAGTGAGCACGTTGCCGTTCTTCTTCACCTTTCTAAATAATCGACCTTGCTTTAGCCAAGGCTAACTCAATATTCGTCATGCATTCTCGTCCGTCGCTATGTACGATGATCTTCTTCGAGCAGCGATCGGAGGAGCGATCGCCGGCTTGCACGACTTGGTTTCGTTGAGCAGAGAGTCTTCGTAGCTCAAAATCTTCCAGGTAGCGCTTCTGCTCGTGATTGAGCTTGAACATCTTCTTCTTTGTCCGCACATTCACGTTCTCCGAATACGAGAAAGTCACATTCGATTTCGCCGAGGGTGCACATGGGATCGATACCATGGTAATGGCGGAATGGAAAAACTCCTTCAAGGATCGTTTTTGTCGTGTGAACGACTCAGTTTGCAACGAAAAATGTTTGCAGTGGAGAGTGAGGGGCACAGCAGTGACAAGAGAGTGAGAAGAGGAGATGGAGGATGGACACAAGATGGCTGAGCAAGAGCGTGGGAAGGAGTGGCGGGAGCAGTCAGGACGGGGAGGATTTTAAGGACTGGTGTTTATGGGGCGGTGCTGAAAAATACGAATGGGGTTCGGTCGAAACAGGCAGGGGTGGGTGGAGCAGTGATTCAAGGTGGGGTGGTAGAGATTTCATTTCTCAATCTTTGATAGTACCCACCCCTATTTTCCATACAATTACATATGGATCAAGAGGGGTACATCACCTGGATTCGAAGTGATGGGTTTTAGTTTGCGCACAACGGTAGAAGTCGGGGTGGGGTGGGGGTGAGAAAGGGGTGGGGTAGAGGTGATTTCTGAAGAAGGTTCACTGTGTCTAGTTTGAAAAAGAGACTTTTCAGCAAAACCCTCATGGAGCTGACAGTGAAACTGTGTCTATTTTTAGGGGTGCTTCCCTTACAGGTCAAGATGACTGGTTATGTCGCTGACACAAAGTTATCCCACACCCTACCCCCACCTCCACTTTTCTCTTCAGACTACCCCGTGTGCCCTGTAAGTGACAACACAAGGTCCTTAAGGCTGCTTCCACGTTGTGACTCTAATTTTAGGTCATGATCAGCACGGAGTGGTGGGAGATTCGAAACAGAGTATTTTCGAATTATCCTTTGCGTTGCAATGGCCCCCCTCTGAGATCACTTGAAGAAAAAAACACCCTACTTCAATGACCCTCACAAGGCCAGGTCACGGCCTGGAATATTACCCTCTAAATTTCAAATTGTCGACTACCCTCAGGCAAATCTCCCATCACGTTTGAAAGCATTTCAGCATCTTCTCCTGAAAACAGCTGCACGCCCGCCTCCCCTCCCTTGCCTTTCCACAGGTCAATTCGCCTCTCCTGTAAGCCTCTCAGTGACCTCTACGTTTCCGTTTAGATGTGCCCCATTCCCGGTCAAGCTGACCTTGTTCCCGGTCACGTTACCGGGCCCACATTCGAGCAGTGGAGGAGCGAAGGGACTCAAGGAGACGACGATGACGATGACGGCGACGATGACGGTCACGATCACAATGCAGCAGTCATGTCTCAGTGTCACTAGGTGTCGCCACATCACACGTGTTTGAGAGGCGGAAGGCATGTCAGGAAGGAGCTGGCCTCTTGTCGAGTAAGCAGGTGATGGGAAGATGGCTGTTAGATCTGGTTTAGGCGTTCTCTTGCACACAATCAAACGTCACAGGTGTAATCGGTCAGGTAGTGAGCAGCAAAGAAGAAATGTAGAGCACCGAGATGGATGGCTAGACTAACACATTGACACACATCTCGCGCCTTCGAGCGGAGACAACCTCAGCATCTTTTGTTCATCAGGGACGCACCAGACAAGCTTTCCATGCTTGTGCTTCGCCCGCTTCCCTTCACCACTGCACGCATGCGTCCAGCTCGAGCACAAGGACATGGCAAACTTCAAGGAGAAAGCAGGTAACCAACATAGCGCAACAGCTTATCGCCCTTTCGTTGATCGGAGTAGATGATAGCTACTCGGTTTTACTAGACGGAGATAGAAGAAGGAAAAAGTATGTCTCCGATGTAGAGGGGAGGAGAGCTGGAAGGGGGAGAGCATGTGAGATCTAGCGTAGACAATTTTGTTGCAACATGCTTTTTGCGCACTTGGTAATTGACGCATTGGGATGTCAACATGTAGCAGAGAGAAAGCATTCTTTACAACATTACCCGAAACACTTTTATGGTTGACCTGCTCGGCTTGTTTGAGCAACCAAGTGATCCCGCACTCGCTACAGGTGGATCCCCAAGAGAGAAAGAGGAAAGTTGGTGTTGCTAGTTTGTTTCCAGAAGTCAAATGAAGGACGACTGTTGCTTGTCTGATTGCTCGGAGCCTCCTTGATCCACTCTACATGATCTGCCCCTTCTCATCTCACCTCCTGCTCCTGCTCCTGCTCCTGCTCCTGCTCCTGCTCCTGCTCCTGCTCCTGCTCCTGCTCCTGCTCCTGCTCCTGCTCCTGCTCCTGCTCCTCCCATTCTTTCCCTTCATGTCTAGCCTTCAACTTTGCCATTTCCTCTTCATCATTCCCGTTGACCCTCCTGGTCCTGATATGCTCCCAGCTTGGTTGTGTACATGGTTCAACCCTCCCACGCCTCCTCCCTCCTTCCACGACAGGGTGAGGAGGCGAGCAGAGGACGGCAGGGGCAGCATGGCGGTGGGACCAGCGAGCCAGGGACTGGCAGGAAGGAGGGGCAGCTAAATAAATTTAAAAAAACTGAATCGGAGAACTTGCGAGGTCTAGGCGAGTGGGGAGGGGAGCATCGGCGGGGAGGGGAGGGAGGGGAGAAGAGGAGATAGGAGGGAGGGGAGGGGAGAGGGAAAGGAAGAAGAGGGGAGGGGAAGAGAGAGGAGAGGGGAGAGGGAGGGGGGAGACAGACTGCCATGGCAACCCTATGCTCGTTCCTCCCTCCTCTGCAAAATGAGAGGAACATGGGAGGATAGAGGAGGGAAATCGCGAGAGGATCGCAGGGTGGAGGTAGAGGACTCGGAGTATGCAGAGGACAAGAGGAAGCATGCTGAGCATGAGGATGCTTTTGCTGGTGCTGCTGGCTGCAGCCTTCCAGGAGGGCCGAGGAAGGTGAGAGGAGGGCGGCAAGGAGCGCTTTGGCGGGGGTGACCTGCGGAGCTCAGGGAGTATGGCCTACTGGCAGAGGAAGGGCCAGACATTGTCATCCTCCATCCTGCCAACGACTCTCTTGTCGAATGTCCGATGATGGTGAAGGATAGGAGAGGAGGAGGAGAGGGACTGGTGAACTGAGATGGCTCCAGATCGCGTTTTACGTCTCCTCTTTCTGTGTACAGCGGCTGGGATCGAGGCTGACGGTAAGGAGGGAGGGAGAGTGGAAGCGAAGAGGGAGGGAGGGAGGGAGGGAGGAGGGAGGAGGAAGGAGAGAGGAGGAGGGAGGGAGGGAGGAGGAACAAGGGAGGGAGAGAGGGAGAGGGAGAATCAGGGAGGAGGGAGAAGAGGAGGGGATGAGCAGGGTCGCAGGGAGTCTACCTCTACCTCAACCAGGAGAAGATCCTCGAGTCGGACCTCCTGGTCCATGGCAACGACGGCAGCGCGCAGTATCATGCGGTGAAGCATGCTTGCTGCGGGGGATGGCGAGGAAGGTTGACGGGCGAGCTGCAGGAGGTTCCACAACTACGCGCTGGGGTGTATGAGGTGCATGCGAGCTTGCGCATGAGGCAAGGGTCTGAGCACCTGTCCGCTCGAAGTGCTGTGACAACCTTCGAGGTCCATGCTGCTGCTACTTGATGATGCTCACGTTGCTCAGGTGCTTGCTCCTCTTCAGGAAGAGGAGGCAGGAGGGAGGGAGGGTGGAGAGGAGGAGGGAGAGCAGGAGGAGGCGGAGGAAGAGCTTGAGGGTAGGATGTTCCGGCGTTGTGCGGCGAGAGAGGACGTCTGCAGGGAGGAGAAGATCAAGGTGAGATGTGATGAAGAGAAGATGATCCGATGATGGATGCCAGAGATGGATGTCGTATGTGCTCGATCACTTTGAATGATGATGGTGATGTGTATGATGGGAGCAGTTCGTGCTGCAAGTAATGTTGATCTTGTTGATGATTATGTTGATGACGATGACGATCACGACGACGACGAAGACAATAGCACGTGTTGCCTAGAATGATTTTCCTTTACTCTCTTTCAAGGCGAGTTGCAACTGCACTGGAGACTGGTTCGGGGACGATTGTAACTACAACTTCATGGTCAACTCTTCGTATTTTCCAGGCATGACTGCGCATGCTCTTGAGACGTTAGTGATGTCGGTCGCAGTGCATCTCAAGAACACCCCATGTAGTTGCAGAAGAGTGTCAGAGTGGTACCAGGCAAGGAGGGTGTTGGAGGTAGGCTGTCAGGTAGATCTCCGTGAGATGTCTCAAACTTCTCGTTTGTTTGCTCTCCTCAGGCTCAGATCTTCAGCTTGCATCGAACTGATGGCTGCAACGCCCGCGATACTGTCGAGATATCCCTCGATGGAAAGGCAAAAGATTCCCATCCTACTGTTCTCCCCTGCTCCTCCCCTTGCTCCCTGCTCCCTGCTCCCTGCTCCCTGCTCCCTGCTCCCTGCTCCCTGCTCCCTGCTCCCTGCTCCCTGCTCCCTGCTCCCTGCTCCCTATCTCTGTTCCTCCTCTTCTTTCTTTCTTCCCCCCCCCCTCCCCGCGCTCCCTTCCTAACTTCTCCTCTCCCTCACTTTCGTCCTTCGACGCTTCTCCTTGCATTTCAGGCGTTGGGAGCTCAGATGCACTTCCTTGCTCTTGGATTGTCGGCAGCTCTCAGGAAGCAGAGAGCGCTTGTGTAAGTTCAACATGTCAACACATAATGAGCAGATGGAACCTTTGTTTTCATTCGCTCTTCACCTATCCGCCTTACCTTTCCCCCCCCCCTCCCCCTCCCTCCCTCTCTCTCCCTCTCCCTCCCTCTCTCTCCCTCTCCCTCCCTCTCCCTCCCTCTCCCTCCCTCTCCCTCCCTCTCTCTCCCTCTCCCTCTCTCCCCCTCTCTCTCCGGTTA
>NW_005434664.1:1000862-1003348 GCF_000315625.1 Guillardia theta CCMP2712
TCTCTCTCCCTCTCGCTCCCTCTCGCTCCCTCACACTACCTCTCCCTCCCTCTCCCTCCCTCTACCTCCCTCTCTCTCCCTAAACCCTCTCTCCCCCTCTCTCTCCCTCTCCCTCCCTCTCCCTCTCTCTCCCTCTCCCTCCCTCTCCCTCCCTCCTTCCCTCTCTCCCACTCCCTCCCTCCCTCTTTCCTGCCTTCCTCCCGTCCTTCCTCCTCCTCTTTCCCTCACTCTGTCTCAGTCGATATCTATGTCTCTGACTCTCTGACTTCTCTCTCTCTTCCTCGCAGCTTCGACGAGGACCGCTGGCTCTACGGGCGGCATGAGAACTGTAAGGGAAGGGGAAGGAGATGCTTCTTTCTCTCGCTCTTCCCCTCCGGCTGCAGCAGGGACAGCATCCTTGCTGCTTCCAACTCCTCCATCTCAAGGACACGAGGATGGGAGGCTGAGGTTCATTCCCCCTCCTCCCTGTTCCCTGCTCCTCCCTCCTCCCACCACCCTCCTCCCTCCTCCCTTTTCTCTCCTTTCTGCTCCTTGCTCCCTCATTCGTCATAACGAGTTGCTGCAGCTACAATCTACCAAGGAGACCCACATTGATGTGATCACGACAGCAAGACATCTTCGGTAAAGAGACTCCAAGATGCGACGGAAAAGCGACAGGGGAAGGGGAAGGAGGGGAGGACAGAGAAGGGAGTGGAGGAGTAGAGTGGGGAAGGACGGAGGGGGGGCAGGCTGGGTAAGAGGATGCGGGAGACAATGAGTACAGGGGAGGAGGAGGGGAAGAACGGAAGAGGACAGGCAAGAAGGTGGAAAGAAGGAGGAGAACGAGTTAGCTAACAGCTTGTTTCTGTCGCAGGGAGGGTCTTCTTCCCCCTCCTGCCTTCAGGTGATGCTGAATCCTTACTCGCATGTCTCTCACTCCTGCTCAGCCACCTCGGACTCTTCTGGTGGAGGTCCTCCCTGCTCTCGATCCTCACCAGGAAGAGGTAGAGGGAAACATGTCCAGCGCTGCAGCAGCTAACATGCGTCTCCTCTTTCTTTCCCTTCTCCTCCTGCTCCTCCTGCTCCACCTGCTCCTCCTGCCCCTTCTTCTGCTCCTCCTCCTCCTGCTCCTACTCCTGCTCTTGCTCCTCCTGCTTCTTCTTATCCTTGTCCTTGCCCTTGTCCTCCTCTCCCTTCTTTTTCTCGGCAGCTTTTACCTCGAATCGCTGCTGCGGGAGGCCAAGGCGAGCATGGGATGGCCAGAGGAGGAGAGGAGAGGAATCCTGGGGGTGCACGTGAGGAGAGGAGACTCGTGCTTACATGCCGCCATGGTGAGAGATTTTTATGCTCTCCTTTCCCCCTCCCCTACTCCCAATCATCTTCCTCCTCTGTTAACGATCCTCCTCCACGTCTTCCTCCTCCTTCCTCCTTCCTCCTCCTCCTTCCTCCTGCCTCCTCCTCATGTTCATGTTTACAGTCTGCATCGCGGCCCCTCTGCATGCCAACAAATCTGTACCTGAATGCGGTAAATGTCTTGCTCCTTCCTCCAACTCTCCTCCTCCTGTCTCCCTCCTCCTTTTCTGCCTCCCTCCTCCTCCTGCCTCCCTCCTCCTGCCTTCCTCCTCCTCCTGCCTCCCTCCTCCTGCCTCCCTCCTCCTGCCTCCCTCCTCCTGCCTCCCTTCTTCTGCCTCCCTCCTCCTCCTGCCTCCCTCCTTCCTCCTCCTCCTGCCTCCCTCCTCCTCCTTTCTTCTCTTCACCTTTGAGCATCTCTTCCCCCTTTCTTTCTCCCTACCGGTCATTCACTCTCGTTTCTCTTCACCTCTCGTCCTGCCCCCCTCCCCTCTCGTCCTCCCCCCTCCCTGCAACCCCACCCCTCTCTTGTCTATCACATCTGAAGAGTCGACTAGATTGCTACCATGGTCAGCAAGTACGAGTTCACTGCTATCTTCCTGGCTACAGACTCCAAGGTACTCCTTTCTCTCCTCCTCCTCCTCCTCCTCCTCCTCCTCCTCCTTCTCCTCCTCCTCCCTCCGATTTCTATACTACCTCCTCTCTGTCTCTTCCCTTCTCTTTGTTTTCCTGCTTTCCCTCCGCTTCTTCCTCCTTGTTCTTTTCCTTCTTCATGTCTTCTTTCCTCTCCTTTCCTTCTTTCCTGTTTCTTCAATCCCTCCTCTTTCTTCTTCTCTTCCTCCTCCTCCACGTCCACTTCCTCCTCCTCTTCTCCCAGCAGTCTAAACATCCCGGGAGCAGGAGGCGATCGAAGGGATGACGAGGTTTGCGAGGAAAAGAGGACTCAAGCTCGTGTACCAAAGGTTAGCAAGAAGGAGGTGGAGCAAGGAGGTTGGGGAAGAAGCAGAACGGAGGGAGGAGGGAGGAGGAGGAGGAGGAGGAGGAGGAGGAGGAGGAGGAGGAGGAGGAGGAGAGGGAACTTGAGAGTGGGAGGAGGGTGCGGCTGGTTGTGGTAGGAGGAGGCAGTCACTGCAGGACATGACGAGAGAAGCAGGTTC
>NW_005434664.1:1003538-1005101 GCF_000315625.1 Guillardia theta CCMP2712
CTCGTCCTGCTCCTGCTCCTCTTACCTTTGCTGTCCGTTCTTCTCCTCTTTCTGCTGCTGATGCGTTTCCTCCTCCTCCTCTTGCTGCCTTTCGTTCTTGTCTCGTCTCCACTTGTCTTTCGTGCTGCTTGCATCCTATCCCTCTTTCCGTCCTCCATCTGACATCTCATTCTTCTTTCCCCAGCCTCCTCCTTTCATATCCGTCGATGGATACTCATGGGGGCGACATGCGCTGGTACAGACAGTCTTTCCTGCTCCTGCTCCTGCTTCTTCACCTTCACCTGCTCCTGCTCCTGCTTCTGGTCCTGGTCCTGCTTCTCCACCTTCACCTGCTCCTGCTCCTGCTTCTGGTCCTGGTCCTGCTTCTCCGCCTTCACCTGCTCCTGCTCCTGCTTCTGCTCCTGCTTATCCTGTTCACTTTTCTACCATCCCGTCTTGTTGCTCCTCCGTCGGTCTGCCAGCAACTCTGACTTGAGCTCAGGAGGAGATGTGGGAAGTGTCGCAAGAGCTTCTTCATTGACGGGAGGAAGAGGCAGGAGGAGGAAGGAGGAGGGAGGAAGAGGGAGGAAGAGGGAGGAAAAGGGAGGAAGAGGGAGGAGAGGGAGGAGGGAGGAAGGACGGAGGAGGGAGGAAGTAAGAGAGTACTGAAGTAGTACATTCCAATCATAAAGACTGAGAGAAAACCTGGCATCGTTGACTCAAAGCACCAGTTCGCTTCATTCGCACTTATTTTTCCTCATGGAAATCGCTTTTGTGAATCATGAAGTGAAGAAGATTGAAAGTTGAGACGTGAATCTCGAGTTCAATCATGACGAATTTACTTGTAATTCGATAGTAGTGAATAATTGATCATAGACGGTGTCTCGTCCAAAAGCCTTGTTCATCGTCACTACCATCGTTATGATGTCCATCATGGTAACAAATCATCATGGTAAAAAATCAAAAGATTTCTCATCATCATCGGCGGCATCAACGTCATGCTTTCGTCGTCATCTTCTTCAGTTATGGTCTTCATCGTGAATTTGATCCAATTCCGAACATGTCAGGATCGAAGGAAGCATTACCTGAAAGAAACAGTTAGTCAAAAAGTAGTCAAAAGGGGCAAAGGAGGAGGAGGAGGAGCAGGAGAGAAGAAAGAGGAGGAGGATAAGGAAGAGGACGATGTGGAGGAGGGGCCAGAGGAGAAAGAAGGGAAGCGAGGGGAGGAGGACGCACACGGGGAGGCGGAAAGGTTGGAGAAGGAAATAACAGCAAACGAACAAGACAGGAGGCAGCAGAGATCAAGATCAAACAATCAATCATCAATGAAGTGATGGCGAGCAAACACAAATTTCCACCATCATGTCCACTTCAAGTGATAGCGAGCAAACACAAATTTCCACCATCATGTCCACTTCAAGTGATAGCGAGCAACACAAACATAGCCAACAGGAACAAGACAATCGTCGATCGACATCTCACCTCCATGAGGAAATGGTGGAGGATAAAAGCAGTCAGGCCCCACACCCGATGCTTGCCAGACACAAAGGCCGGCATCATGTTGCTTTTTTTTTTTTTTTTTTC
>NW_005434664.1:1005298-1033423 GCF_000315625.1 Guillardia theta CCMP2712
AATGAAGATGTTGAAAAGGGAGCCGGGAAAAGAGGGGAGCGGGTTGAAGGAGGGAAGGAGGGACGGAAGCGGCAGTGGAGATGCGAGGGAGGGAAGCGGAAGGGGAGAGGGGGAGAAGGGCAGGGAAGGGAAGTGGGAGGTGAGGTGAGGGGAGGGGAGGGGAGGGAAGGGAGGGGGGAGGGGAGGGCAGGGCAGGGCAGGAAAGGAGAAGGGGAGGGCAGGGAAGGGAAGGGGGAAAAAGAGGGAGGGAATTCTCTCACCATGCATTCATCGGAGAGGTCTAAATGTCCTCCAGGAAAACAGACCTTCATGACAAGCGATCAGGCTGATGCTTGTTTGCCTCACCGCTATCGCAAGCGGGAAAAGGAAACGAGGAGAAGCGAAGGCAGAGGTTGAAGAAACAAGGGCCAGGAGAGGATGAGGGCAGAGACAGAGAGAGAGGGAGAGGGAGGGAGAGGCAGAGGGAGGGAGAGGGAGAGGGAGGGAGAGGCAGAGGAGGAAGAGGGGGAGGGGGAGAGGGAGAGGAGGGAGAGGAAGAGGAGGAAGAGGGGAGGGGAGAAAGAAGGATAGACGTACTTGGCCTTTGTGCGTGCTGACATTATGAGATCTCAAGTTCAAAAGTACCGAAGGCTTCGAGTCCACAACACACAGCGGAAGCATAACCGCAGCTCTGCGACTTGATGGTCAAGAGAGGGACGACGTACATGAGACCAAGAGGGGAGGAGGAAGGGAATAACCTCCTGCCGGTGTGGTAGTGAGACTCGATTCTCTTTTTGGGCAGTTCAGACATCCTCTCGGCAATCGTGGAGAGCATTGAGTGCGTGAATTCAAGCTTGCTCAGCCTGCAGCAGTGCGTGATCAGGCTCAAGGGGAGGGAGAAGGACCAGAGAGAGGCGGGTGAAGAGAGGGGCAGGAACAGAGACAGAAGAACATACAGGAGACAAAGACAGAGACAAGAGACAGAGACAGAGACAGAGACAGAGACAGAGACAGCCTCGAAGGCAGCAAGGCAAGAAGGAGGAGGAGACGAGAGAGAAGGGGAGGAGGGACGGGGAGGAGGAGGGAGGAGGGGAGGAAGGAGGAGAAGAAAGGAGGAGGAGGAGGAGGAGGAGGAGGAGGAAGACTCTCAGCCTGTCGTCTTACCTCTGCATCAACCTCACTTCAAGGTGATGAGGAAGAGGCTTCTTGGGCCAAGACCCCAGGTCGTACTAGGACATGTGAGCGCGGTGACGGCGGCATGGCACAGCAGCATACGCACCTTGAGCCTCTGCCGATAGTCGATGCCGTGCTCATGGTCCGGCAGCCAGCGAGCAGGAGGGATCCACCTCGGAAGTTGATGATCGCTCTTCCTCCTCGACGACTTGTCGTGCTGCTGCTGGAGATGGTTGTGCAGGTGGTTGGGATGGCGGTGGAGGTCATGCTGTTGTTGGTGGAGATGGTTGTCATGATGGTGCAGGTCGATATGCTCGCTCCGCTCATGGTGCGCGCTGTTGCGCATTCGCCCGTCATGCCGATCCGAGGTGGTTGAGTGAGAGCTCCGGAGGCCGACGATGGGGCAAGGCGAGGTAACGATGGTGTTCCAGCGGTACATCCGAGGTGCCCTGGTGGCAGGGGGCAAGAAATTCATGGTCATGCGTGGATCACGAAAGAATTTCGGCATCCCTGAATGCTCTGATCCCAACGCTTCATCTGCTCATCCTGCCGACAAACTCAGAATAATGTAGATGCTCATGTCATTCAGTGTTCCCCACTCGACTCAACCGCATAACTGAAAAGGATGAATCGAGCCGACTCATCACTGTGTGAAGAAAAATATCCTCCACAACATCATCAACTTCCCAACCCGCCTATCGTCCACGCCTGTCGTCCTCTAGTAGCAGAATGAAGGAGTCCCAACCATATGAATCGCTTCTCCCTCCATTGAACATCCCTTCTCTCATCTGATCCTCTCCTCCTTCAAGAAATGGTCATGGTAACGATCTTACATCCTCTCTCTCTCGCGCTCTCTTCTCATCCGCCATTCCTCCTCTGCATCCCTCTACTCACCTCCCACTCGCCATTTCAGAGGTCATCATAGCTGACGCCCCTCATCCACCCTGTGCCAGCCGGCCTCAGAGCCGGACTTTTAGTGGCCCGGCCGTGGCCAGACGGTGACTGCGCCGGAGACTGTGCCGGCCCGACGGTAGCCGGCCGGCACGGCCCGCCTTTGACTGTCAGAGAGCGGCGCGCGAGGGTTATGAGCCTCAGGCTTGGCAAGTTCACTCTGCAAGTGAACGTGACATCCGATGGTGATTGGCAGGCATATAAGGGGGTAGTCCGGGGGGGTAGGCAATTCCTTCTAGAACGATCGCAAGCACCGGTAGTGGTCATGTAGGATGAGTCGACGATGAAGCAAGGCAGAGGAGATGTGTATTTCATCTTAAGATCTCTCTGAAGAAATCATCTGCCCATGGATGATCTCGATCTCAGTCAAATCTGTTCTGCACTCCCACCCCTCATAGTCCGTCATTGGGCCGCATCTAGATCTACAGGGGTGGAATGCAAGAAAGAGGAAATCACCCCTTTCGAAGACCTACAATACATGGGTAGGGTACAAAGGGCTCTTGAAAGTTCAAAAGTACCACCCCTATTTCCATATGTTTCAGTAGGTAGGGTGGAGATGGATCCGAAGGCGTCCAAAGGGTCGGTTTAGACATACCCAGTACCCCCTCATTAACCTTGTTTTCTGTGGGTACATCTCAAAACCCGGAGTCAAATGCTTGCCAACCTTCCCATAGGGGTTATCCGACTCCCTTCCCACCAGGAGGTCACACCCCCCTTTTGCTATGTAGAACGAGGGGTACTCAGGGCTTGAAAGGGAATCCTTAGATCATCCGCTGTCCTTGCTACGCCCTATGGGCTCTGTAAAAGAAATTTATAAAATATGCACATATATTTACTTTTACTGTTTCAAAAACTCTAATAAGTTTGTAAGTGAGGAGCCTTAAAACTTCAATCATTGCGATCTTAATATCACAGATTCCAATCGACCAATAAAATACGCCTACCCAAATATTCTTGGAACTACCAAAAACATGGAAAATATCTTAATAATTTGAAATTAAATAACTAAATGTTGAGAAACTTCCTTGAAAATAGTTCCCTCACGTGCTTACAACAGCCGAATCTAACGACTATGGACTCATATGGTACTAAATAAAACAGTTATTGAATTGGATTAGAACGATTCGATCTTAGAAATAGATTGTTTGGAATGTTAAAAGTAATTAGCAGGTCTTTTACTAACATGTATAATGAAACTAGTCAAGCAAAAAGATTCAAACGTTGTGTTCTTGCAATGATCTGTCTACTAAACTTTTATGTGACTGGAATATTATTGGTACGATTGCGAGTGTACCAGCCGTGGTAGAAAGAGTTCCTGCCACCCACGAAATCAGTTGGTTTTATTTTAATTGTAAAGACTTTCCTACCATGGCTTGTTACCATTGGTACAGATCTTTTTGTACAGTTTTTCTTTGATTTTGTCTGTGATGTTTGTTGTACCGATAAGGGCTACTGGTACTCACAACTGGTACAGATCCATCTTAGCTATGTGTCACAATGAGGTACAGACAGCTCACAACTGAAAAAAATGTTGTACCGAGGGTCCATGATTTTTTTTATTTGTACCAAACTCTGGCCAACAAAATATTTGTACAAGTCTACAAATGTTTTTAAAGGGTCCTCAACAGTACATGATATACTTTTAGAGTTTTACACGAGTGGACCTGAATTCGAATAATGGATCACATTCCATTCTTTCCTGGCAGGTCTTATGGTATGACCGGTAGTGATGAAAAAATTCTAATGTACTCTCTCTCAGAGATACCCCATGTACCATACTTATATTACAAACCGGTCCTGGAAATTAGTACGTATCATTATGCCATATACCTCCAGGGCAACGGTTGTAGTGCACCCTACCTCAAAACGGTAATTTTTAGATACGCCAACTTAATTGTTGCTACCCACTTTTCTTTCTCTACCCCCACCCCCAACATGCCTGCAATTGCTACTGTCTAACCATATACCACCACTTCCTCATTCATCCCCCCTGCCCATCTCTCCTTGCTCCCTCCTACATCTCTCCTTCCCCCCATCTCTTTGCGTCCGATCTGAGCTCTGTTTCTCTTCTCATTCGTTCAATCTTGCTCACGGTTGGATTTCCCGATTCTCTCATTCCCCAGCCTTTACCCCATCCCCTGCCATCTCCCCTCTCGGTCAGGTTTTTAAATATCCTCGCCGTTGCCCCCTGCTCCTTTATTTTTTAATTGATAGACACGCGTGTCCCTCATTGAGACATTATTGTTTCATTCTCTTGAAACTGGACCCTTTTTTCTGTCTCACTGGTGTTATTTCGAAATTTGTTGAATAACACTCTGGCCTTTGTTAGCCCAATAGGACAGTGGCTTTGGAACTCTTCTAGACCAAGAAGTAACACTTGTCCAACAAGATATTCTTTCATTGCAGACCTGCAATATTCTTACAGTTTAAAAATCAAAACACAAACAAAATAACAATATAACATCAAAAAATCAACAAATATAAATCAACAACAATACTCTTTGGACTGTTCTCAAGTGCTACACGAATCAAACCGTTCAAGCAAGAATCAAAGTTCCTCGTAATCAGCAAAAACTTAATCCTTCCCTCCTTCTCTCCTACCTTTCAGATCGTTGGGACTATCCAAGAACTACAAGGTACGTTTAGCAGAATTTGAATGCTTGTTACAGTGCCTAATTTGTTTATGCAGGATTTATTGAACGAAGCATTGGAAAGGCTTTTCCTTGGAAACTTGAACCCAACTGAATTTGCTATCCTATGAAAAGGTGCGAAGTGCTATTTCAGGGGCATTGATCAGAAATCAAACCTGTGGAACTTCTTTGGAAGTTTCAGTTTCCAGCATGGCACCCAGAAATGCCCTCTCTTTTGAGGTCCTCGACGATGTAGACTTTGGAGTTCCTGTACGTAAGGTTGCAGGCAGCACAGGTTCTGACCTGCAACGCAACATGGCCAAGCTTTGCTTTCGTCAGTGTGAATCGAAAGCCAACCGCAAGCGCTGGAATTCAGACAAAGTTTCGAGTGTTCAGGGACCGAAGACTCAGGATGCAGAAGCTGTTGCTTCCTTGCTGTCTAAGTCGCAACCCTCCATCTCGAAGATCGTCAGCAGGTCTACAGTGGCTCAGTCTCAATCTCAACCAGAGTCGGCACGTGCTGCTTCTTCAGTTCGAAGGTTCAAAAGATTGTCTCAGATTTGAGTGCTGTGAAGTGTGAAGAGAGTATTGTTTGGGCAACTTTGCGTGCGATGAACATGTTTGCCGTCGAAAGATATGCATGTTCAGGAGAACCTCAACCTAGGATCGAATAAAATGAATATTTGAAACAGTAATAAAAAGCAATGTAAAATGTAACTGATGAAGTCTAAAGCTAAAGCGCCTTAGAGAAAGATTGCTCAACCTGGAATCAAGTCTCAAAATCGCTCAGATTCTTTCGTGTCGATTGCAGTCGATACGCGAACACGTGCAAATGTTGTATTCATAACACACTAGTCCTGTGAGCAGGACATCATTCTACATGTTACAGAGTGACGCTGAAAATCCGAGTTGGTCGAACCCCCTTCTATCCCACCCCATACAAGCTAACGGAAGATTTATAATGAGGGGTGGGTAGTACCTAGGGTACAATACCGATATGCTGTTTCTTCAGAGAAATTGTGGGTTGGGGTACTCTGTCATTTTTTCCCAGGGGTGGGTCCAAATGAGACTATTGGGGTGGGTGTACACGTCTAGATAGGTTTTCATTTTTATGAAAATTTGGTCAAGTAGGCAGGAACAAAACAAGAGTCAGATTCAATATATCTTTTAATTTCAAAATCAGACTCATTATTTGGTGTTTTTGTTGAACTAAGTGCAAATAAAGATGGCTGTCGATAAAATGCACTGTCGCATTCCGATGAGGACGGTCTCAAGAAACCCAATGATGCTCTTCTCCTCCTCCTCCTCCTCCTCCTCCTCCTCCTCCTCCTCCTCCTGCTACTCCTCCTCCTCCTCCTCCTCCTCCTGCTACTGCTACTCCTCCTCCTCCTCTTCCTCTCTGTCCCCTTCCTTACCTTCGCTCATCTTTTATGCATGCAACTGATTGCCTGATTGGCCATCGAAGTCTGAATACATCGGATCCCAAGCAACTTGTCGAAATTCTTGAGTGGTAGAACTCAACCGTGTTCGTCCAAACATTATCGAATTATCAAAAATGAAGATTCTTTGTTAGGATATCTAAAGTTTCCTTTCAGCATTACCAACTAAGGAAAGTTCAAAGCCTGGTCGACAAACAAGCAAGCAACCATGGATTGTGCGAAGCACACGGAAGTTGCTCAAATCCAAGAGGTGATGATCCTGCTCTCTGTCAGCTAGTGCATGCTGTGATGAATTTATCAGTATAGAGCTAGCAATCTCGAGCATTGCTCTGACCAAGGCTCTCCGAAGCGGTACAAATAGTTGTCTGTTCATACCAGTGACGTGCTACGTGGACATTATAGGCTGATTGCCGGAAGGTATCCATCTCCTTCAAACTGGTCCCAGGTAATAGTCTGTGAGTTAGATCCATGAGATTTAGATGATCTCAGTCCCCCATCAAACCTCCAAGTGATCTCATGCGCACTTGTTACCAAGATCGGGTCTGCGATGAGGTGAGTGGAGGGCGTTGGAAAGAGCGACATGTTGATTGATGTGAAGGAGGAAGTCCAGCAAACGAGCAAGGAACATATGGTCCAGGACGATGCTCTAGACGAGGAGGATGAAGTTGGCGTGAATCCTGTGGAGGATGAGCGACATGTGAAGTTCGAGTCGACGGAGCTCAACAGCGAGCAGAAGGAAGCAGCCTTGCATGCCGTCGACATCCCGCTCCTTATCCTTGCTGGTTGCGATAGGATAAAAATACTCTGACGATGACACGTTTACGTTGTTCTCGCAGGTGCAGGAAGTGGTAAGACGAAGACGCTTGTTTGCCGCATCAAGAATCTCGTCTTTCGAGTAAGAGCTAACTTCCACTCTCGGGCGCCGACTCTTCTCTGCTCTGTTCCTCTCCGCTCGGCTTCACACTCCCTCCGCCCCCCCCCCCCCTTTCCCTTTGCGCGCTCTATTCTATTTCGTTTACCAGAAATGTCAGCTTGACATTTTGTAGGGCTTGGCTGTGGAAAACATCTTGATCCTCACGTTCAGGTATCCATCAATCTGCAGAGAGCTGATGTATATCATGATCATACTATTCAGCACCGCAGCTGCCAAGGAGTTGAAACAAAGGTTGACGAGATGCATTCAAGGTACAAGCAAAACATCTACGCTCATCCCTTGCTCCCTGTCTGACTGAAGGCGTGAAAGGAAAACACGCGTGGTCGATCTTCACGTTCCACGCATTTGCTCTCCAGGTATCGAATGATCGCCAGGTGGGATGAAGTTTCTTGACCGCGCCGCTCTGGTCTGCCTTGCAGATCTGCAGAAAGTATGCCAAGGAAATCGGGTTGCCACCGGACTTTGTTGTGTTCACAGGTAACGCTAGATCATGGGAGGGGAAGAGAAGCTCAGTGTTACGGCAGGGGGGAGGCAAAAGAAGATCATCACTCAGGGAATTCTGGAATACAGGTTGTTGGATATTCATGGAGATGTTAGAGACGAAGATGGTGATTATGCGATTTGGAATGATGATGAAGATGCAAATAAAGATGAAAATGATGATGTTAGCAGCGACAACAATGTCGTGATGGCAATTACGATCTTAACGATGACGGTGACGATGGTGACTTCAGCAAGATGAAGCAAGGATGCGCAAACAAAGAGAACAAACAAGCACAATCATCATCAGACCATACAGAAGACTCGCACAAGTGGATCGACATGCCGAAGCCAGACAAGCATCGAGTCAAACGGTTGGGTCAATCTCTTTCCCTAGCTCAGGTTTGCAACACACTTGTTGACTGTTCGAATGATGGCGATTCGAAGGCGCATGGAACGGAAGCTGCGACGTTGGACGATGAGATGCGATTCTTGTTGGAGTTTTACGAAAAGACTCTTGCGGAAGTATGAGTTTTGATGATGCGATGAAAGGTTTCTGTTCATGCTTGAGTCAGTGCAAGTCACTGGATTTCTCTTCGCTGATCTCCCGAGCAAACAAACTTCTGCGGGAGGTAATGAACTCCAATGTGATCTTCTACGGTTGAAGAAGGGTCAGAATGAAGAGGCAAAGAACTACTTTCATGACATGTACAAGGCAGTTCTTGTCGATGAGTTCCAGGTGACTGTGAACAAGCCCTGATGTTGACATCAACTGATCTCATGTGAAGGACACAAGTAGATCACAGTTTGAACTTGTGAAACAACTCGTAACAGGAGGGAAGGTAAGAGAGAAGAGCAGTTTTCTTGCTCTCCGTCGTGTTGTTCGAATGACATTCACAACGCAGATTACCGCTGTTGGGGATGATGATCAAGTGAGTTGAACAAGGATCGAACGTTTCCTGGAAATGATGCTGATGCGATTCAACAGACAATCTATGTTTTCAATGGCTCCAATCACGCGAACTTTGACTTGTTCAGAGGGTATGACCACACAATCCTGCTCTTTTTGCCACTTACCTGTGATCCAGATCATTTCCCAACTACAAAGAAGTGAAATTGACGGTGATAGAGCTGCTTGCAGAAATGACAACTCACATTACCTTTCTGTTGCAAGACAAACTATCGATCGTCCAAGTGCATTGTCGACGCTGCCCGATCAGGAAAATCTGGCGAGGAGCGGCAATGAATTGAAAATTTGATGTTTGCAGTGATACAACACAACCAAAACCGGTGCGACAAGTCGGCGGAGGCCATGAAGGAATCAGGGGAGCTGATCAGAGTGAACATCTCGGCCTTGAACTTGCTGTAGACATTGATGTTCTGGGAGGTGACGGAATGCCGGAACGAGAAGAGTGAGATCAGCTTTGTGGTGCAACAGATCGTGAAGGGACTTGAAGAGGGGACCCGATGTGAGATTGAGAGGATGACATGTACAGTTGTTATGATCGTGATTGCAGACAAGGAAGTTGCGATTCTTTATCGCACGCAGAAGACTGGAAGGGTGTTTCAGCAGGAACTGATGTGCGTCTGTGGAACAATGATGAGATCATGAGTTGTGATCGCGCGTTTCTTCTGATTCCTCCAGCCACATGGATTGTGTTGTCTGTCGGATGTTTCATCATGGCTGTGATTGTGATTGCGCTGTGACGTGACAGAAAACGAGACATCCCTTTCAACGTGCACGGAGTTTCCTTCTGGAGAAGAAAAGTCGTCAGTCAGTTGCTTGCTGAGCATTCACAAAGTTTCAGGTGATCAAAGTTGTTATGTCTGTGCTGCGGATCGTAGCAAACAATGGAGACGATCAGGTAAAAGATGCTTCTTCTTGCCTCTTCCTCATTCCATGACATGGGGCCGTCAGGCATGCCGGCGTCTCATCAAGGGGTTCCTGTACCAAGACAAGGAGGCGACAGGAGCGATTCTGAACCATCTCGAAAAGTTTGCTGCGTCCAGGTGGCGGCTGCTGATTGCGGCAGTAGTCTTGCAAGACTGAAGAATATCAGATGCATCAGCCTGTGGCAGTCTGCGCAGCAAGTGCTGAGGGCCAAGTTCAGCGGGAGTCTGTCCAAGAAACTTGTGGTTGACACGAAATTTCTACTTGAATTGATCTGATCTGATCTGCTGATATCCTCTCCTCTCCTCTCCTCTCCTCTCCTCTCCTCTCCTCTCCTCTCCTCTCCTCTCCTCTCCTCTCCTCTCCTCTCCTCTCCTCTCCTCTCCTCTCCTCTCCTCTCCTCTCCTCTCCTCTCCTCTCCTCTCCTCTCCTCTCCTCTCCTCTCCTTTTTCCTTCCCTTCTTCCCTTGCACAAATTCGTGCAGATCTTGGGCAGAAAGATGTTGTCAACAGTAGAAAATTTCATCAGACTCGCCAGAGAGAGCACAACTCTCTCAACTTTCGTTGAGACGGTGATGATGATGATGATGATGATGATGATGATGATGATGGTGGTGGCGGTGGTGGTGGTGGTGGTGGTGTCAAACTTTTGAAGATCTTGCAGATCATTCCAAGTCTTCCTCAGAGCAACAAGTACGACTTGAGCGTCAATCAAGAAGAAGGTAGTTGGTTCGCTTTGTGGAGATAATGTGCAAAAATTGAGGATGAAAAGGAGGAGGAAGCCGACGATGGTGATGAAAATTGAGATCAGAAGAAGAGGAGAGGCATGGGCAAGAGGAGCAGGAGGAGCAGGATGTGAGTGGGTAGTGATGTTGTTTGTGCTCAGCAGGAGCTCAGCTGCTGAACGAGAAGAAGGACAACAGGAGCGTGAGGGAGGTGTTGCTGGGCTTCATCAAAGAGTTCGAGAAGAAGGTGCTCCCTTCATCTTTGCTTCCTGCTCCTGATGTTTCCAGTTGATGGTGGATGGAGTTGCCGCTGAGTGGATGTGCCAATGGCACGAGGGAGGACGAACGAGCGCCGGAGGAGGAGAAGTCTTGTCGCCATGCCAGAGAGCGATCGCTGTCTTCCTCGACCATCAGCTCGTTGAAGAGTCTGAACGTAACATGTCGCATGTGTGTCACTTGGAACCTCTCACCCTCGGGTAGATCATGCAAAGTTCAAGTTCGACAACGAGGACGCAGTCACGTTGTCGACGATCCACCAGAGTGAGAGGCCATGGGAGTGATGTCTGTTGATCGTCTGTGTCCCCCCTCTTCCTTCCTCCTCATCTTGCCTTGCCTTGCCTTGCCTTGCCTTGCCTTGCCTTGCCTTGCCTTGCCTTGCCTTGCCTTGCCTTGCCTTGTCTTGCCTTGTCTTGCCTTGTCTTGTCTTGTCTTGTCTTGTCTTGTCTTGTCTTGCCTTGTCTTGTCTTGCCTTGCCTTGCCTTGCCATGCCATGCCTTGCCTTGATAGTTTGCAAGGCAAAGGATTGGAATGGGATGTTGTACATCTCGTCCGGTTCAATGCAGGAGAGATTCCTCTTGCAAACAACATCAACACAGTGAGACTTGCTGCTCCTTCCTCCTCCCCTCTCTCCCTTGCGCTTCTCCTCCTCCTCCTCTTCCCTCTCCCCCTTCTCTGCTTCCTCCTCTTCCTCTCTCCCTTGCGCTTCTCCTCCTCCTCCTCCCCTCTCTCCCTTGCGCTTCTCCTCCTCTTCCTCTCTCCCCTCTCTCCCTTGCCCTCCTCCTCTTCCTCCTCTTCCCTCTCCCCCTTCTCTGCTTCCTCCTCTTCCTCATCCTTACACTCTCCTGCTCCTCCTAACCGCTCCTGACGCTCCATCCTAAGGTGCTGAGGGAAGATGAGCTCGAGGATGAGCGGAGGCTGTGCTACGTTGCGATGACGAGAGCTCGTCGGCTCCTGCACATGAGCTTCATCATGACATCGCACAATCATGTCGGACATGCCGCTCTCTCCATGTGTTGTTGACTTGACTGATAGATGCTCGAACCCTCTCCCTTCCTGTCGGAGATCCCGTCGCACCTCTTGCAACGATCGAGCTTCATGGAGTCCGGCCGAAGTGCTGAGGGGCGGGAGGGAGAGCAGGAGCAGGAGCAGGAGCAGGAGGGAGAAGAAGCAATACAGAGCGACTCATTCTTCTCTTGCGGATTCTTGCAGCGATTTGAGATGCAGGAGAGGAGAACGGTGAAGATTTTGACAACGACTCTGCCTCCACCTGAGTTGAACAAAACTTTACAGGTTGCGGCCATCTTTCATCGATGGGCTAGGACTGAGATGTACAAAGAGCCGAACAAACTTGTTTTCAAGGCGATCATGGTTGTACTGCTTGCATGCAATGACGATGTACATCATTGTGCAGATCAAGTGCATCGTGCAAGACAAACTTGCTGCCAAGGACTGCAAGACGAAGAGTGTATATTCAAAACTTCTCGCCATGCTGAGAGCTCCGGAGGAGGCGACGGTTGAGAATTTCTGCGCTTCTGCAATCAACTATGCGAAAGAGGTTGGAAACATCTTACGTTATGATGATGATCATGATTACGATGACGATGAAAATGATGGCGCAGGTGGTGAAATTTGAACAAGCTCCTCTTACAGTGCGTGAGGAGCACAAAGCAAAGCGAGCAAGGTAATAGGAGAGGCAGCGAGAGGGTGAGGGTGAGGGTGAGAGGAGGAGCAGGAGGAGGAAGAGGAGGAAGAGGCAGGAGGAGGAAGAAGAGGCAGGAAGAGGAGGAAGAGGCAGGGAGGCAGGGATCTGAATTTGATCTCGTCAGACACTTCTCGGAACAATACGGCAGGTCCGGGATGGAACATAAAGAGCCGACAGCGAAACAGGTCAACACATCTCCAGGATGTTATGTTCTAATCTCTTCCATCATGACAGCTTGCTTTCTTAAAGTCACTTGGATGTGCCGTCGTGCCAAAGAACATGCTAGAGGTTGATAACCTTCCTTTCTCTGCCACTACTCCGCTCCTCTTTTTTCAATCTTCTCCTTCCTCCTCCTCCTCCTCCTCCTACTCCTCCTCCTCCTCCTATCATTTCCTCCACACTTCATTTTGCTCATATTCGTGTCAGGCGAGTTTACTGATTGAGAGGTACAAGTCATACTGATTGGGGAAACGATGGCGATTGATTGAAACTAACTTCTTCTCTAAAAACCTTCTTGTGTCTCAACCCACATGTCTGCATTTCATCATCATCATCATCATCATCATCATCATCATCAAGTTCTCGTTCTCGTTCTTGTTCTTGTTCGTCATATTCAAATCTCTCCCAATGGTGGAACATCCTGGGGAATCTTCTCATTGGCTAGTCGAGCAAAACGATTGAGAAGAAGCTTCAGGTCAGCCCATCTGAACATCATCGTCAATCAACAAATAAAGCTGCAAGCTTGCTGACCCCCCCACCCCTCCTTCTCCTTCCTCCTCCTCCTTCTCCTCCTCCTCCTCCTGCTTCCCCAACCCCCTCCTTCTTCTAGCACCCTCTCCCCGTCTTCCCCTCCTCCTTTACCCTCCTCCCCCTCCTCCTCCTCCTCCTCCTCCTCGTCTGCTGCTTCCTCCTCCTCCTCCTCCTCCTCCTCGTCCTCCTCCTCCTCCTCCTCCTCCTCCTCCTCCGTCTCGTCGCTTCTCTTCCTGTTCTCGTAACTTACAGCTGCAGAGCTCCAGCCTTGTCCTTGTAGATGGCGGCAGCCTTGAGCTTCAGGACCTTTTCCTTTGTCTCCTTGAAGATGCCCTGCAATGCGCGTGAGGGAAGGTGAGGAGCAGCAGGAGTGAGAGAGGAGAAGAGGGAGAGGAGGAGCGGGGAGTTGAGGAGGAAGCGAGGAAGGAGAGAAAACAGGGAGGGAAGGGGATGGAGAGCGTTGGGAGGGGAAGCAGAGGCAAGAGAGGGCGGTTGAGGACGAGCCAAGGAGCACCAAGAAACAAGAGAAGCAACTTCAAGTAGTAAGGGAAAGATTGAGGACTAGGGTCAGGAGGAAGCGAAGGAAGGAAGGAAATGGAGGAGGAAAAGGAGGAAGTGGAAGGAGAGAAACGATCTACCTCGAGCGCTTCGGCGTACTGCTTGTCTCCTTGCTGTGCTGCATCAGGTCCAATTGTAGAGACCCAGAAGTACTGCAACAGATAGAAAAGAAGTAGAGCGAGGAAGAGGACAAGGAGGAGGAGGAGGAGGAGGAGGGCGAGGAGGGCGAGGGGAGATGAGCAGGAGAAAGAAGAAGAAAACAGAGCAGGTTAGTCGACTCAAACAGGCATGAAAGGGAAAAGAACAGGTGAAACGAGAACAGTTCGATCAGGGAGATACGAGTTGAACGAAAGATCGAAAGGAACAAGAAAAAGAGGATGGTCAAAGGAGGCTAGGTAGAAAAGGAGGCGAGAGGAGGGGCACAGCGGGAGAAAGAAGGAAAGAGGAAGGAGGGGGGGTGGGGGGGGGGTTTCAGGAGTAGCAGGAGCAGGAGCTAGAGCAGGGTCACCAGAGGCTGGAAGATAAGCTGATCCAAAGGTCCTCCATCGTCACTAAGCTTCGTCACCTCGTCCCTGGAACGGAATCAGACAGGAGGAAGGAGGAAGGAGGAGGGGGGAGGAGGCAGGAGACAGGAGACAGGAGGCAGGAGGCAGGAGGCAGGAGGCAGGAGGCAGGAGACAGGAGGCAGGAGGCAGGAGGCAGGAGGGGAGGAGGAAGGAGGGGAGTGCTTTAACCAGTCCTGGTTGTTGATGGCATCGAGAAGCTTCTTCTTGAAGAGGATGAGACCGTCGTCGTAGATGGACGCGAACTGAATGACCCAGCCCCCCCAGCATGTCAGCGATAGGAGAGCAGGAAAGCACGAGGTGGAGAGCACAATGAGAGTAGGAGAGAGAGCTGTTCCAAGAGAGGAAGAGGTACCAGGGGCCAAGAGGGCAGAGGAAAGAGGAAAGTGAAGAGCAGAGCGGAAGGGTTAAAGGGACAGGAGAGGGGAGGGAGGAAACAGGAGGAGGGAGGGAGTACAGGGGAGGAGGGAGAGAAAGAGGATAGACCTGATAGAAAGCAAGAATCCTGAGGCGAGGATAAGAAAGGAAGACAATGAGGAGGATGCTGGCAATTGTGAATCCGATCCCGATACCAAGGGATTGCAGAAAGCCTCTGCAAGGAAAGATTCAGTGACCAAGGCACCTCCCCACATGATAGTGGATGATGATTCCCTGAACACGATTATGTTCATGTTCTTAACGTGATCGTTTTCCAACAATAATGATCAGATCATGATGGTATGTCAGAGATAAGCAGACATGTGAGCGTTGCAATTCGATCTAATCAGTGGACGTACAACACAAACCCAAATACGGCGAGAATCAATACATCCACGACAAGAAGAAAGATGATAGTAACAGCCATTCACAAGAACCTTCTTGGTTTTATTTCCATGTCCGTCTTCTGCCTCATCTCGTCAGTCATTCAGGACACCGAAACCGGTTGTACCTTGGGTATCGTGCCGAAAACATCAGTGATGGGCTTCTCCTGCCCAGCAACACACGAGCATCAGAAGGGTCAGCGATCGCACCTCATCGTCCTCACCTTCTGTACTGGAGACTGAGAGGCGGGAGGAGGACTCTTGACGTCAACGTCAGTCTCAGCATGTAAGAAAGGTCAGGCATGCTACTTGAACGTCTTTCTTCATGAGGTTTTGCCTCTCTCCTATCAGGGAGTTCTGGGCGATCAAGAGTCAGCGCAGCCACTGCCACCTCCTCCACTAGTCATGTGTCGATTCTCCTCCTCACCTTCTCCTTCTCCAGCTGCTCCAACTTGGCCTTCAGCTTCGCTACCTCGTCCTGATTCCCTCCCTCTGACATCAGAAGCAGGGAAACCTTCCTCCTCGGTCCAGTCAAGCTGCAGGAGCGCAGCAAGGGTCGGCAACGGGAGGACGACAGCATGATTTCTCCACATCCTCCTCCTGCTCCTCCTACAAATCCTTGCGCTGTCGCCACCAGCCCGGCCATGATTGCGATCCTTACTGTCAGCATTTTCGGCCTCGTATGCGACCACATCCCACCACTGACCCATGAGGCGCTCGCCGCTCCTGTCGCCGCTCCAGTCATCAGTCGCCGCTCCCTGCGCCCGGCCGCTCCAGAGTCGCAGCTCCAGTCCAGGTATATTACTCACCGGGTGAGCGGCGGCAGCAGCCGCTGGCCCGGCCATCAGACATCATGGTGGCGACCGTCCGTCCGAGCCCGGCCGGGCCCGGGGCGCCGCACCCGCTAACCGTGACCGTACCGTACGGTGAACTTCGGAACCCGGACCGCCGGGCCGTGAAGAGCCCGGCGCCGCCGACTGCCAACCATAGCCAGTGACCGGCCGCTGCCGCCCCCGGGGGCGGCGGCGCGCCCGGCGGCCCCGGGCCAGTCAACCCTCAGTTGATCATCGGATCACGGCACAGCCGGCACGGTAGTGACTCATCAAGGGTCAGCTGAGCAAAGACCTCCACATGTGTGGGAATTGCTCATCGACATCGCCCTAACGAGTTGACCCTGATCTGCACTCAGAAGCAGACTCTCGGAGGAACTGGAGGGAGAGGAGAGGAGAGGAGAGGAGAGGAGAGGAGAGGAGAGGAGCGGCTGTAGAGGGCTGGTATGGGCGACTTTCAGGGTAGTCACATCACCATCGGGGGGCCATAGATTGCATGTCGTATGATTAGACAGGTTCGATTTTCCCGAGATCTTTAACAGAAACGTGTTGCCAACCCTAAAAGAAACTTGATGCCAACCCCTTGAATCTCAGCATTATCCAGGTACTTGTCCATAGCCGAACAAACACAAGTTCTTGCTCCAAGTTTCAGCAACCGGACCTGCTTCACGTATCACTCAAAAGCAACAAAACGGGCTCGACCAACCTTGTTATCGTCTATGTTTGCCATTTGAAACAGCGTCCTGCACGCCTCCTCCTGTACGGTCTCGCTCGTAGGATGCCTTTTCATGGCCCCCATGATAGCCTCCATGCCCCCTAGCTCCCCCAGCTTGATCGCGTTGTCGGGGTCAGCTGCCAGGTTCGAGAATGCCCAGCACGCCTCCTCCTGTATAGCCTGGCTCGTAGGATGCGTTTTCATTGCCCCAATGATAGCCTCCATGCCCCCTAGCTCCCCCAGCTTGATCGCGTTGTCGTCATTTACAGTCAGGTTTGCGAGTGCCCTGCACGCAAACTTCTGTATAGCTTCGCTCGTAGGATGCGTCTCCATCGCCCCCATGATGGACTCCATGCCCCCTAGCTCCCCCAGCTTGATCGCGTTGTCTGCGCTGGTAGCAAGGTTTGCGAGTGCCCTGCATGCCCCCTCCTGTATTGCCTCGCTCGATGAATGCGAATCCATCGCCCCCATGATAGCCTCCATGCCCCCTAGCTCCCCCAGCTTGATCACGTTGGAGCCAATTACAACCATATTTCCAAGTGCCCCGCATGCAAACTTCTGTATAGCCTCGCTCGTAGGATGCGTCTCCATCGCCCCAATGATAGCCTCCATGCCCCCTAGCTCCCCCAGCTTGATCGCGTTGTCTGCGCTGGTAGCAAGGTTTGCGAGTGCCCTGCATGCCTCCTCCTGTATAGCCTGGCTCGATGACTGCGTTTTCATAGCCCCCATGATAGACTCCATGCCCCCTAGCTCCCCCAGATCGATTGCGTTGGAGCCAACTACAGCCAGGCTTGCGAGTGCCCCGCACGCAAACTTCTGTATAGCCTCGCTCGTAGGATGTGTTTTCATCGCCCCCATGATAGCCTCCATGCCCCCTAGCTCCCCCAGCTTGATCACGTTGGAGCCAATTACAGCCAGGCTTGCGAGTGCCCTGCACGCAAACTTCTGTATTGCCTCGCTCGATGAATGCGAATCCATCGCCCCCATGATAGCCTCCAAGCCCCCTAGCTCCCCCAGCTTGATCGCGTTGTCTACGCTGGTAGCAAGGTTTGCGAGTGCCCTGCATGCCTCCTCCTGTATAGCCTGGCTCAATGGAAAGGTATCCATCGCCCACATGATAGACTCCATGCCCCTTAGCTCTCCCAGATCGATTGCGTTGTCGTCAATTACAGTCAGGTTCGCAAGTGCCCTGCATGCCTCCTCCTGTATAGCCTCGCTGAACAGATGCGACTCCATCGCCCAAATGATAGCCTCCATGCCCTCTAGCAGTCCCAGCTTGATCGCGTTGTCTGCGCTGGTAGCAAGGTTTGCGAGCGCCCTGCACGCAAACTTCTGTATAGCCTCGCTCGATGAATGCGAATCCATCGCCCCCATGATGGACTCCATGCCCCCTAGCTCCCCCAGCTTGATCGCGTTGTCTGCGCTGGTAGCAAGGTTTGCGAGTGCCCTGCATGCCTCCTCCTGTATGGTCTCGCTCGTAGGATGTGTTTTCATAGCCCCCATGATAGCCTCCATGCCCCCTAGCTCCCCCAGCTTGATCGCGTTGTCTGCGCTGGTAGCAAGGTTTGCGAGTGCCCTGCATGCCTCCTCGTGTATAGCCTCGCTCGTAGGATGTGTTTTCATAGCCCCCATGATAGCCTCCATGCCCCCTAGCTCTCCCAGCTTGATCACGTTGTTGTCCTTGGCAGCCAGGGACATGATCATTGTGATTGTGTTCTTGACGTCGCTGATATCCTGTTTTCCTCCATCATCGTGAACTAGTGAAGATGGATAAGCCTTCAATTTCTTTGTTTTGGGTTCAGGTTCTTTGTCTGGTGGATTGTTGACGACTTTCTGCCTTCGCCATGTGACCACATGGCTTGATACTCGAGCCAGCAGGTGACCCTTTGGACATGAAGGATGAGACATTGACTGGACATTGTCAAATAGCGTATAGTTGTGGCCCATCCAGTAGTACAAGCTCCTCGAAAAGTCGATCGCGTCCTCGTCTGCCACAGCTGGCTCATGCCCAATCACGAAGTCCACATGCTTGCAAAGCTCCTTCGCTACGATCCCCGAGAAACGTAAGTTCAGCACCACCAGCCGCAGCCTCGTGCATTTCTTCACCATCGCACTCAAAGAGGTGCTCAGTTGCTCAGCAGTGATGCTCTTGCCTCCTATGGCGATGTTGCCTTCCTTAGAGCCATGGCAGGCAAGATGCAGGATGACCGGATCAGTCTCATGGACTTCGCGGATGAGGTTGGAGATGTCCTTATACAAGCTGTACTGGAAGCTAACGCTCTCAGCAAACTCAATGAAGGCTGCGTCTCCCATCTCATGAGCTCCTTTGATAAACTCATTTCTGATCAAGTCTCTCTCCTGCTCAACCTTCGAGCCACTTCGCTCCTTGGCATCAGCGAAGAACAACACCTTGTGGGGAAAATCGCAGGAAAAGAGAGCCTCGTGTGGTCCCTCCTCTCTTGAGTTGGCCTGCTTGCGGTTGCAGCAGACGCATATCTTGCTCAACTCACTGCTCATGGCTTGCCTTGATCTCGCCTCCCTCATGGTCCTCGCGTACACGCTTTCCTCGCTTGCTTCCAGTGACTCTCCAGAGCCAGGTCGAGGTTCTCCCCTCGTCACAGGCTTCTCTCGCGTTGTTACCGACTCACTTGTTCTCCCACTTGAGGTCGATCAGATGACTGAAAGATAGCCTCAGACCTGCAGCATAGATCAGCCCAGGGACCTCAGACTGACCTCACTGATATGGGCTCTCTATTTCATCCTTCCTCTACCTTAGCCGCCACTTCTGGTCTCACAAAAGAGGATATAACGAGGAAAGATGACAGTATGGAAGATGAGATGAGACAAGATAGAATGACTGACAAGGATGTCCTCAACGACGAACAGGATGAAGAAAACAGTAAACAGGAAGGAGAAAGTGAAACACTAATCGGAAGGGCATCGCGAGTCTGATGATCAGACAACAAAAAACATGACAGGAGGAGATTGAAAAGAGGAAAGAAAAGGAAAAGCAGGAAAGGAGAAGGCATGGAAGACAGGAAAGGGAAAGGAAGACAGGAAAGGGAAAGGAAGACAAGAAGGGGGAAGATGCAAGAAGACAAGCCATTGAAGATTGATCATGAATGAGACAGATGAATGAGACAGGGAGATCCACAGGGAAAATTGATGGCAACTCAACAGAAGTGTACAAGCAGGAAAGATGAAGAGTGCAGGGTAAAGAAGCTCTGGACAAGAACAATCAGCAGAAAGAAGGTCTAAATAGGCGAAAGAAGGGCTAAATAGGCGATGCTAAATAGTTGCAGAAACAAGAAAACAGATCAAACACGAAAGAAATCCAAAAGAAGAAGGACATCTAGAAAGAGAAGTAAAAATTGATACAAGCATTGTAGCGAGAAGAATAAGGGCGCACAGCGGGAAGCAATACATGTGTAGTAGTCGCAAAGGAGACAGATCGATTGATGAAGCGAAATATGAAATGAGAAACGAGAGACATCACAAAACAACAAGGAACGACTTTCGTGTCTGCAAGTTGGGAGGGGAAGGCCCAGGGACATGGCGTGAAATCCCTGCCAGCATGTCTTCAGGCCCTTGAAGCCTTGCTTTCTTTCCCGCCTTTTCGCCTCTTCCCGGCCGGTCACGTTCGGACTTTACTCAAAGTTAAGTTAAAAATCAGTACGAGGACAATCAGGAGAGGGCTGTGAGACCGAGGAGGCTTGACCCGGACTACTGCTCGTACTGATTTTTAACTTAACTTTGAGTAAAGGACTGCCCGTACCCCTTCACACCACCCCTACCCTCGATCTGGGGCCCGGCCGCGGCGCAGGCTGTGCGCTCGGCTGCCGGGCCGCGGTCGGGCCGGGCTGCTACCGTATCGGTACGGTACGGCGGTCACCCGGCGGCCCGGTCGGACCGACCGCCGGGTCCGATCACCGTACGGGTGACGGTCCGGCGGGGCCCGGGCCAGCCGTCCGTGACGGCGTGGCACAGACTCGTGACCGTCCCGGATACGTCACGGCGTGGCACAGAATTGCAGAATCGTCACGACGGTGGCCCTTGATGCCGGCGGCCGCCCCTCTGAGTCTGGCCGCGCGGCCCGGGGCCCCCGGAGTCACCGTCACTGGGCCAGTCACTGAGTTGAATGTAGTTACGGTTTAGCCTCAGGGGCGCGGCCTGTAAGTAGTAACGTGACTGCGACTCAGTGACTAGTACGGGGCCCGGGGGGCCGCGGCCGCGGCCGCCCGGCCCCCGGGCCGGCGGTCCCAGGCTCAGGCTTGCAGTGCCGCAGCCCGGCCCGCGGCGCTTCCGAGTTGAAGGTAGCCGCTGAGAACTGAAACAAGCCTTGAAGTTTGGCACCCGGCGCCCGGCGCCGCCGCGGCGGGCTTTGACGTGAGCAAGGCAAGTTTATGGGCCAAATCAGGAGACTCCGGGGCTGAGTACACTTTGGCTGGCAACAAGGGAAGGTACGACGGTATTCAATGATCAGGCTGCTGAGAATCAGGTATCGAGTTTGACTTGTCCGTTTGTTGCCGAGACCATAGCGCGGCAATTTCACCCTTGGTTGTTATATACACACCAGGCGAACTCTTGAGCGAATAGAGGGCTTTCCAAAGCCGTTTTGTATTCGTTACCTGCCATGCCAACAGCATCACTGGCATACCGTGCTTCAACAAGAGACACTTGACAAACAATCGCTCAAGTGCAGATAGCAAGATCACAATGGATACAGTCAACAAGCAACCAGACAACATGAGAGACTCTATAAGATCCACACGGCCGACATCACACGTCGGCAAACGTCCGACTCGTTCCTACCTTTCCGAACACACTGCAAGGCACCTCAATGCTGGTGAGCTTTCGTGGGCACAACCGATCACTCGCATGACTAGTAATGAGTTCCTCGAACAAGTTGCTAAATCCCAAGTTCATATCCTCGACGTTGGAAGTGGAGTTCGGAACGACCAGGTGGGGAGCGAGCCAGGGGCTGTCACCATACCCGTTGGCATCGTAACCGACCTTGAATCGTTCATGTACTAGTCTTCTGCTCCTGAGATCAAGTTTGCGCAGGTAGAGTCCCTTGGGTGTACAGCCGAGCAGCTTCTCATACGTTACCATGTCCCTCCCGCACTTGTCTATAATCCTTTCCAGGTCCCACAGGTGTAGGGCCTGACTGCAGTCTACGAGCATGCAAACTTCGAATCTCCCGCCCGTCAGCTCCCGAACAAGATCCGGACTCTCCTGCAGATCACTGCAGGAGACAACGACAGTTGCGGGGAGATTCAGCTGTTTGAAAGTGGCCAGCACTCTCCAGATCCCTGTGTGAATGAGATTAGGACTAAGGGTTTCAAATACAACAGGCATGATACCGAATCTTCTATCATATTCACGGTCGTCTTCTGACCCATCAGAAAACAGCTCAATCATGAACACAAATGGTCTCTCGATCGCTTCAGGCCACTCTAGGTTTGGTGGAGAGTAGTCGCTGCATTTGATATCCTTTTGGGGGGGTTGCTGCGACTTGCTGACGAAGGAAAAGAAAGGTCTCAAGATGGGAATGAGGCTCAGAAGCATGATAGCAAATGCTGTCAGGACAGCAGGAACAACATCATCCTCCAGGGATCTATTCAGCGGCGTCCCGTTTATGCCTTGCAGGAGCTGGGCCAAGTCTTCGTCTACCTGTGTGCTTGCTGGTCCTGCTGCCGGGTCTCCCTGCATTCTGAGAGCATCTTGGAGCGCGAAAGGATAGTTGGGGAGAGGAGGCTTCGATGGGCTTCGAAGAACGATCCAGGCAACCAGGGCAGCCGCCATGGACCCACATACCGTCACACTCCACTTCATCACGGCATGTAAAAACCACCGAGCTAGCTTGCTGGCCTCGGATCTCCTCTTGAGGGGGAAGGAACGCCCGGGTGGTCCGATCCGATCGGACCGTACGGTCACTGCCCCGGCCCGGGCCGGTCCCGGCCCGGGTCCGGCACAGCGGCACGGTCGAGTCAACGGTTCGGAGCGGCCTCAGTCCGCAGGTCTGGCTGGCACCGGTGACGTACCGTACCGGCGGCGGCCGCCCTCACCCCGGCGAGCCCGGCGGGCCCGGCCAGCCCGACCCGGTCGGACCGGCCCGGGCCTGCGGCGGGCCCGGCGGGGCCCGCCGGGCGGCGTTCCGAGTTCCGATGATTGAAGTCACAACTTAGTGAGTCACAGCGACGGTGGCCGGGGCCCGGGGGGGCGGCGGCCGGCCCGGGTTACGGTAGTACCGCCGCGCCAGCCCGGCTGTGACTGCCGTGAGTGAGCGTGCCGTACTGCAGTGCCGGGCCCGGCACGGGCCGCCTGGGCCCCCGCCCGGCGGATCAGATTGTGCCGCGTGACTCTTAGTGACTCCGAGTCAGCGTCCGCTGGCGGTGACCGGGCCCGTGAAGGCTCGCCGCGCCGCGGCTGGCCCGCCGGCCCGCCACCCGGCGGCGGGGCCCGCCGAACTTCGGCGGAACTTGCCAGAGGCTGAGCCTAACTCACCCAACTCCGAGTACGGTAGGGTCGTAGGTCCTCCCGGTAGAAGTAGCGCTGAGGCGACCATGAGGATGGCCCCGCCGCATGCAGGGGAGGAAGGAGCCTCGGAGGGAAAGTGAAGGAGGAGGTTCTAGGAGGAAAGGTCGACCCACCGCTAAGAGCTGCTTCCTCTTGTCTTGCCGCAACCCAACTGAGTTGTCACGAGAGTCACGGCAACGTGAACTCAGGCTGATCCTGACTGAGCTCGGACAGTGTTGGGTGGAACAGCAGCCAGCGTAAGTAACAGGTGACAGGTGTGTCTGAGCTTGTGAAGAGAAGAGTGCGTCTCCTGCAGACTGTCTCTCTGGTCAAGTCTCTACTATTGAGTCCTACAAGGCTCTACAGATCGGACCCGATGCCGCTGAGGAACAGGTCAGAGCTGGCAACCAAGTTCACCTACAACCCCCACAACGAGACGTGGCAGACCCACAAAGTGCGGGTGGTGGTGGATAAGAAGCCATTTGCTCAAGGCGGGATGAGAGTTTGCATGAAGCTGTACGAACTTGAGGACAGCGGAGACTTTGTACCGTGTGTTGCAAAGGTGTTCAAGAAAGAGACGAACAGCAAGGAATACTTCGACGAGGCTCTCACGCAGATGGCAGCTGAGTGCTTTGCGCAAGAGTTCAACAAGCTCAAGACAAAGTGGAAAGTATCATTTCTGCCAGTGAATGTGATGATGCTCAACGAAAGAAACGGACAACTGTGCAACGTCGAGCCCCTTCTGCTCGGGGACTACGTGAAGCACAACGACAATGACGGGAACGTGGAGACGTCGGAGCAGCTCCCGCAGGCGTTCACGCACTTCACGTGGGAGGCATCGAGGCACATGCTCATCGTCTGCGACATCCAAGGCCTGGCAGATTGTTACACAGACCCGCAAATTCACAGCATCGACGGACAAAGTTTTGGAAGAGGCAACCTGGGCCAGGTATGGCATGCTGTCATGGGGATGTGTTTGATTCTGACTAAGAGTTGTGTTATCTTTGTTTGTGATTAAGAATCTTGCTGTGTTTGACACTGCTTCCTAGCATGGGATTCTCAAGTTCTTCAAGACCCACAAGTGCAACCGAATCTGCCAAGCTCTCAAACTGCCTCCGACTGATCGAAAGATTGCAGACCGACAGGTGTGAAGGAAGACTTCCTGGCCTCTGCGCTGTCCGCTGTCCGCTGCCCTGACAAACCACCCTGCAGATCATGGATAGGTTTGAAGTCATCAAGAAAAAGATGGTCGCACATGTGAAAGAGGGTGGTTGAGTTGCTGAGGTCATTTCTCACAGCAAAACTTACAAGAGCCCAAGTTTGACTCCGAGAAATTTGCTCGAGGAATGGCAGGAGCCATGGAGATGGTGCAGTGGCTTTGAAACGTCAGATGTCTATTGAGACTGCGTTTTTTCAGGTTGGCAGTGAGAGGCAGGGAAGATCGTCGAGGTATTCTAACATCTGTCCTGCCCACTATTTGCTGACCCGAGAACAGGAATGTTTCCCCGTTGAGAGATAGAAGCGAAGGAGTCGACAAGGTCTGTCTTCTGAGAAGCTTGTCAGCGCTGCTGACATGTGAACATCGTCAGGCTGGGATTGACGACAACGGGATTCGACCGTTCGATCGGACAAGCTCCGGTGCAGTCCCTTGCTGATACCTCATGCGAGTAGTAGTGATGAGGTTGCAGCGGGGCAGCTCAGTGCCGGCCAACGGAGTGAGATCGCTGCGGTGCAGTATCGCCTGCAGCAGCTGCAGATCATGTCTGCGAAAGGCGACAGGAGATGAAAATTTTTCCAAGATACATTTTGAGTGAAGGTGAATGTTGATAGAGACGAGGAGGTGGAGCTATATAAGGCAGGACTTTAAAGAAAGGAATGGTTAGTTGTCACTCGTTGCGAGCCTCACCCTCCTGCCGGTGCTTGATACAACATCTCTGTGCGCACGGCCCTTTTCCTCGGACCATCAGAACCATAGCTGCCCATGTTCTCCAGCTGCGCTCGCCAGAGGTCCCACTTGATGTCGTCATCCCCACTGCCGTCAAAGGGGTTTTCGAGCTCGACTTGCACGCGGTAGAGGGTGAGGACGATGAGGACGTAAAAGATGCCGACGAAGTACCCGGACTCACACCCGTACTGCGACGGCATCTCCGAGTTGTTCTGCTTCTCGCAGAAGTGATTCCAATAAGGAGCGAGGAGGATAGGAGAGATGTGAATCAGGGCAAAGCAGAAGAGTCGCAGACCGATGGGCGTCTCCGAGTCTCGCACGGCTCTCACACCCTCGAAGTGCGTCATCAGGTCCCGCAGGTACATCTGCATCCTCGACAGGCCTCCCTCCCCGGGCTTCGAGTATCCTGTGCGTGGGAGGAACTCCTTCATCTTTTGCGCCAGCGCCGAGAAGCCGTCGTAGATGACATGCCCTGCCTCAGGGTTTCTCGTTGAGCTCTTGAGGTAGCACGTGATGTCGTCGAGCAGCTTCAACATCAGGTCCTCCACCTCGCCCACGAACTTTGCCTCCTCGTCTCTATCCCACGTCTTGAACATCAAGAACAGGGCAAACCTGTACAACACCTCAGCACAAACCTCCCATTCCTCGTCCACTCAAACACTGACATGGTTCCCTTGAAGCTCCCTAAGCAACTCAATGCCCGCTCCCTCCTGGTGAAGCTCGCCTGCACACGATGTCAGTTGCCATCGCACACAACGGCGGCACGGAGAGAGAAGAGGACAAGCTTATCATCATCAACGCATGCATACCTGCACGCAGAAGACCAGAGGGAAGACAGTGCCGACCGCGACAATGCTCATCGAGAAGTCAAAGGAGAAATCGAGCACGCCTGACAGCTTCAGTCAGGTCTGCACGAGGACTCAGTTGAGCTCTGACCTTTGGCACAGCAGAATGTTGCCAAGTTTGTGAGCGCCACCATGAATAAAGTATGCCACGTGCCTGGCTATAATCAGAAAACAGGACCTGTTTTGTAAATAGCATGTCTTACATGCAAACTTGATCCCTTCGTAAAATGTTCCGAGATATTCCATGAAGTATTTCCATGTCTTCTTGTTTTCTTCCTCAACAAGAGTACTTCTGCTCGTGTTCTGCCCCAAATCGTCCTGCCTTGTCATCGTTCGTTGTTGCTCTCAACTTCCACTACCCATTCCTTTGCAGCACCGCTTCCAACTTGCTGAAACAAATCTCACAATCAAAACTTTGTTACAAAACAACGTCAAAGATCATTTCACTTTCCCTCTCCTCTCTTCAACCTCAAGATACAAACTGATTCCTTCATCCCTCTACTTTGCTCGTAGAGATCATGAGAGTCCCTTCCTTGTAGACTTTCAGACCTGCTGTATGCAGACAGCATCTGCTAGCATCGATCTTTGTAAATCTACTGATGTTTCTGATCTTTCATCTTCGTCTCCTCTTGCGCTCCTCCTTTCCCTTTCACGCATCGCCGTCTCCCTGAGTCCTCAAAATCTGTTGGAAACGGTCGTAACGACAGCCGAAAATAGCAAAGCGGGCTCCCGGCCGGGCACTCAGCGCCGGCGGCCGGGGCCGCGGGCCGCCCCGGCGCGGCTCAGTGCCGGGCCGGCGGGCCCAGCTGAGCTGAGCGCCCACCGTACTGTGCCACGTCCGAGTCACGCCACGGTCCGATGGGGGCCGGGCCCCGCGCTCAAGCCCCAGTCCTTGCCCCCCGTGATTCCCGGAGTCCCAGGCCATGCCCAGCCAGTGCCACCGACTGGCTCAGAGAAATGAGTCCCCGGCGGGAACGGGAGTCTCCGGGCCGCGGCCCGTAACTTACCAACCGTGAACTGGCCGCGCAAGCCGCTGGCGGGCACTCGGCCCACTCGCGGCCCGGGCCTGGCCGCCCCCGGCCGAGCCTCGGAGGCTCCACCCGTCCGGCGCCGTACGGTCCGGGTGACGCCGCCGGGCCGCGGACTGACTCCCTCAGAGCCTCTGACCGTCCGGGCCGAACCGGTCACGGCGGGCGGTGCCCAGTGGCGGCGCCGCCGCCGGCCCGGGCCGGGCGGCCCGGTGACTCCCGGCCCCGGCGCCCGGGCCGGGCGAGTCAGCGGCGCCGGATGGCCCGGGCGAGTCCTAGTAAGTTTTTAAAATAACGTTTTAGCACGCCTTCTTGCCGCAGTTTGAAAAAGCGGTGGGGATGGCGAGCAGCGATGAGCAGGAGATAGGAGGAGAGGCGAGTCGTTATGTGGACGGCGAAGATCTGTCGGAAGAAGATGTCCAGCTAGCTCAACAGAAGGTCCTCGACGCCTTGCAAGGGTTGAAAGATGCTGTGCAGCAGATGGACGACTCTGTCTGTTACCTCAACGCGGAGGCAGGGCTCTTGAAAGGCAAGATGAGGAAGCTAGAGACATCTTCAAACATGCTCTATGCACCATTCAGAGCAGCACTCTTTGAGTACGCTGCTGAATCTCGAGGAACCTGTGGATAAGATGAAGGATCGCTGAGTTTCATCATTCCAAATAACACACCAGATCGATGGGCTGATCTCTCGATTAATTAGAGTGAGTGCCATGCTAACCAACACAATGAGCAAATTGTGCGAGAGGTATCTGGAACGCGTTTGTTGTATTTTTCTAGATATTTCAGGTCTCCATTGAATACAATACGTATTTTCACCTTCAACTTCAAGTTTTGTTGATTCACAGTCATGGAACCATGCTCGTCAGGACCTGCATTTGTAGAGAGTGGAGCCTCGAATGCACTCACCCAATTTGATGTCATTTGAGAAGAAAATTGATAGTCTGATGTAAGCTTCAGCTGGCTTGTACAACGCCTTGACCGATTTCTCGATTGATTTCCCCATCGCCGGTACTTCATCATTTATCACTTTGGTCCACAAGTATTTGACGCAGAACAGGAGTCCAAACTTTGCCTGTTTGTGAAATGCTTCATCTGCTTCCTCATCCTGCTTTTTCTCCTCCCTCCTCCCTCCTCCCTCCTCCCTCCTCCCTCCTTCCTCCTCTTCCACTTCTTCTGCTCATCTCGACTCTCTCGGAGGTGCCATCAGAGGTATAAATAAAGGGCACTAATTTGCCAGGATACATAGTACCACGGGTACACCTGGATTACCATTATTATTAATCATAATTAGTATTATGTACCGGTATTAGAAAATGGTAGGGGATAGGGGGGAGCGAAAATGGGTTCTAATTAATGACCGATGGGAGAAAACATAAAAGAAAACACTG
>NW_005434664.1:1035227-1045850 GCF_000315625.1 Guillardia theta CCMP2712
GACTACTCATCCTCATCCTCATCCTCATCCTTATCTTCCGCTCCCTCCTCCTCGTCCTGTACCCTCCTACCCCTCCCCCCCCCCCCCCGTTTCTCATCCCTGCTCTTCCTCTTCCTCTATTTCCTCTTTGCTCTCCTCCTCCTCATCTTCCTCCTCTGTCCTCCTCCCCATCCCCCCTCTTTGCACGCTCTGACATGATTCCACCTCCTTGACGCACCTTCCTTGACTAGTTCTTACCCACTCTCCCTTCCTCCCTCTCCCCTCTCCCCTCCATTCTTATCCTTCCATGTCCTCTCTCCACCTTTCCATTCCATTCCCCTTTGCTCTGCTCCTCTGCATTTCTGCTCCTGTGCCCTACCTGCTCTTGCTCCTGGTTTCAAAACCAACTGAATGCTCCTTGACGAGAACTGTTCATCTCACTTTTCACGAGCAGCCCTCTGCATGTTCTTCCTGTTCCACCATCACGTCGCCATTGGTCCATGTGCGAGAGCCGCACAAATGCCGAGGCTCCTTCGCTCAGTCAGATCTCCGACTTGCTGGCAGACGGCACGGTTCAAGTCTGGAAGAGATCACTAGCTCCCAAGGAGGCGCTAGCAGGTACCCTGAGAGATGACCGTGCTGCTGGCTGACCGGACGTGCAAGGAGGAGCGAGGGGGCAGGGCACTCGGTCAAGACGTTCGAGCAGCATGTGGAGCCGGAGGAGATCTTTGTGGTCGGCACGTCGCACATCTCCAGGAAGTCTGCCGAAGATGTCGACCGTGTGATCAGGGCAGTTCGGCCTGACAACGTGGTTGTGGAGCTGTGCAGGAGCCGTGCGGGGATCATGTACGCTGACGGTAGGAGCGGCGACTCAAGGTCGATGGTGCTGACGATGCTGATAGGAGGAGACGTGGAGAAGAGCAACGCGCTGAGTATCTGGGGGAACGACCCGATCAAGGTGAAGAATGTTGAGAGGCGAGGACGTGAACTTCTTCCGTGATTGCTATGAGTTGTCATCATCATCTGTGTATGTTGCTGATTGAAATGAATCTCTACATGTCGCTGACCGAAACTTGTTTGTTCCTGCCGTCACCATATATTTGCAAGGCGCTTTCTCGATCGATCTCTCTCGGTGGGCCTGTGGCTCTGCTGCTGCGAGTTCTGCTTGCACGAAATCCAGGTGAAGAGGAGGAGGAGGAGGAGGAGGAGCAGGAGCAGTACTTGATGTATTAGGAGGACAGGGGGGAGCGAGGGAGAAGAGAACGAGGAGGGAGGAAGATAGAAGAAACTGGAGGGGAAGGAGGGGGAGAGGATGATGAAGAAACACGACTGACGATGCCTCGTGTCAAGTTCTTCAACAGACACTCAAGGAGACAGGGATAGACTTTCGAGCGGCGAGGAAGGCTGCGGAGGACGTCGGAGCGACGATCGTCCTAGGTCCCCGACAGCCGGGGATGGAACTCCTGCTGACAGTGAGGAACAGGTGATCGACCGATCGAGATCACCATTGAGCGAGCGTTCAGATCGCTCTCGAAGCAAGAGCTATTCCAGGTTGCTCCCTCCATCCCGCTCCCCTCCTCGCCCTCGCGCTCACCTCCCATAAGCTGGTCAGCCTGCTGGGCAGCGGTGTGGGTAAACTCGACCCCGAGAGCTCAGAGGCTCTGTCGGACTCAGCGCTCAAGGCGCGTCCTCCTTTCTTACTTGTTGGTCTCCTCTGATACTTCCGTAGGACAAGGACATCCTTGAGGGGTTGGAGAAGTCGCTGGCAGAGTCTTATCCCTCCCTGCTGGAACCGCTGATAGTGGAGAGGTGGAGGAGGAGGAGGAGAGAGGAGAAGCGAGGAGAGGGGAGAGAGGAGGCAGGAGGCAGGAGTAGTCAGAACTAGAGAGGAGAAGAGAGGAGAGGGGAGAGAGAAGGAGACAAGAGGAAGAGAGGGAGGGAGAAGGAGGAGGCGAGAGGAGGAGGCAGAAGGAGAAGAGGGAGGGGGAGGAGGATGGCTCAACTGATCAGCGTCTTCAGAGACATCTTCCTCAGTCTGACAGCGAAATCCTCCATGGCTGTCAACGGGTGTAAGCGGGTCGTCGCTGTGGTTGGGAAGGTGCGTGAGATCTGAGTGACGTCAGATGCTGAGGCTGCTCCAGGGGCATGCGAAGGGAGTAATGAGATGCCTGTCTGAGAACCACAACGGAAAGTTCAAGGTGCGAGAAGAGGAGGAGGGGAGGGACGAGGAGGAGGAGGACGAGAGGAGGAGGAGGAGGAGGGAGAGCCTGAGGTGGAGGTCAGGCATGGTCAATCAGGGTCAGGATCAGGAGGAGGAGGATGCTGGTGTTGGTCAAACCTTTTGAGAAGCAGGATAACTAAAGCAGAGGGGATGGGAGAAGAGGCATAGGAAGCACTGGTGGTGGTAGTGGTGGTAGTGGTGGTAGTGGTGGTGCCGCCGATGATGATGATGATGATGATGATGATGATGATGATGATGATGATGATGATGATGAGGAGGAGGAGGAGGAGGAGGAGGAGGAGGAGGAGAATGATATCTATGTAGACCCTGACATGGACTCCGACTCGAGCTGCTCTCAAAGACAAGGTATTGTTGCTCTCGTTGCAAATTTAGCCCTCACGTGTTGAAACTCTCAAGGTGTTTGGAGTAGTTCCAAGGGTGATTGTGAATCGTCTCGTCGTAGACACGATTGTCTTTGTCCTTCTCTTTTACACCCTCAAGCTCGTTTTCCCCTCTATCAACATGTTTTGATTACTTTCACTTCGACTTTAGCATCACATTCTGATTGAAGATGCGAAAATGCTTCTCCCTCTGCCGCTCCTCCATCCTGTGAGCAAGGAGGTTCGGGGTAGATTGCCTGCAGTGCAGCGGTGAGAACCAACGCCCTCCTCCTCCTTCCCTCACCCTTGCGACTGCCAGCTCTTCTTCACGAGGTGCTCCTGCAGGATCTGGCTCTGAATGTCGCTGCTGGCGAGATTGTGCCCCACGTACGCCTTGCGTCTCCTGCCAGCATGTTGAGCATGCCTTGCCCAGCTGCTCTCCTTGCTCCTCACCTCGACCGCACGTACTGCCGCGAGATGTCGTCGGTCTCCTCCATCGCCAGGTACACGGAGAGATTCTTTATGGACTGCTGCCTGTGAAAGGCGTCGGGGGAAGATCAGGACAGGAGGGCAGGCAAAGTGCAGAGATGAAGGAGAAGGGAAATTGGAGAGAGGGAGGAGGGAGGAGGGAGAGAGGGAGAGAGGGAGAGAGGGAGAGAGGGAGAGAGGGAGAGAGGGAGAGAGGGAGAGAGGGAGAGAGGGAGAGAGAGGGAGAGAGGGAGAGGAGGGAAAGGGAGGGAGGGAGGAGGGAGGAGGGAGGAGGGAGGAGGGAGGAGGGAGGAGGGAGGAGGTAGTTATGAGACAATCGTGCTGGTACCTCATCTCGTTGATCTTATCAAGAGCTCGTCCTAGTGTGCTCAACTGCACGTTACTTGCCAGCTCCTCCGCCTGCTCAAGACAAGTCTTCGCCTGTTCCAGCGTGTCTGCTGCACTGTCTCTGTTTCCCTTGGTCCAGTCTTGCAGCGCCACCTTCGCCATGTTCTCAACATTCTTGTATGAGTTCTCGGACCGGATGAAACGCTCCCAGTCGTCCAAACACAAGCGAGCAAGCCGCCGAAAGTTTGTATGCGCATGTTTCTCGTGCATGGAGAAGAGGTCAAGGTCCTGAACTCTCTTGCCAATCTTCTCCAGCTCTGCCTGACTCTCTTCCTGATCCAGCAGCTCGTCTATCTCCTGCCATCGAAGCAGCGAGAGAGAGGTATCCTCTTCGCGCTCTTTCCTCTTTTCCTCCCTCTCTGCAACCCGGCGTCTCTGGCTTTGAATGAACCTGACGATCTTTGTTGCTGCCTCTTCTCTCTCTTGCTCATTCGTCAGTCTCGATGGCTCTGAGTCTGACTTGTGCGCTGATGAGTTTGACGATATCCTCGAAATTCGCTCCACCCCCTCGCTCGTGTCAGTCTGCTCACTTCGTCTCCTGTTCATGCTTTCTTTCAGCCGCAGTTGAGATCTAGTCCTCCCGATCGCATGCACGTGTCCGACCATGGTCGTCTTGCTCTTCAAATCATCCTCCATGGGCCTCGCATTCTCGCCTTTACTCCTCTCCTTTCGATTGAGGCGTATCTGTCGCCTCTCCTGCTTTCTCTCTCCTCCAACCGTCTGATTGAACGTCGGGTTGTACGTTAGCGACCATCTCTCTGTACATCTAATCCGCTTTAACATGCTCTTCCTTGAGCATTCAGCTCGCAGCTCAAAACTTCGCGTGCATCGATTCTGCTGATCCTGCTGCTTGCCTGACAGTTTCAAACAGCTGAATGTATCCGGAGAGCATCTGAGTTTCCACTCTCCCGATCGACCATGACAGTCATCCTCCAGCAGAGATCTTTCAGACAGGAAGGAGTTTCTCCTCTGCCCGCTGCTCTCTCCCCTCATCATCTCCTCCCATCGATGGTCCCTCCTCCGCTCTCTCAAACTTTCCTTCTCGCTCGCACTCAGGAGGTCTCGATCACGAGACAGCAGGAGGACCGCATCTCCGTTCCACTGCAGAGGCTCGCTCTCCTCCTGGCGAGGAGCTGAAGCGAAGGTTCGCAGCCACCATTGCCGCAGTAGCCGCCGCTTCTTGTCCTCTCCCGCCATGCTCCCTGCGCTATCCGTTGCTGCCAGCAAACCGGAGCGAAAGGGCAGCGATGTCGAAATACAAGCAGGACCGCTGCCGCGTATGCCGGCCCGGGCCGCGCCTGAGTGACAATGACGAGTACGCCGCCGCTCAGCCGTTCACTGGGGCGCCGCCGCCGGCCCGGCCCGGCGCCGCCGGGTCCCCTAACACTAACTCAGGTTCAACAAGTGTCAGCCGTCGCCCCGGGCCGCCGGGCGGCCCCGGCCCCCCCGGGCCCCCGGCCGGGCCGCTGGGCCACGGGCCGCGGTCAGGCCCTCCGAGCCTGCCAGAGTTCCGAGGAGCCGGGAAGCCTTCCGAACTTCGGCGAAGTTACCCGCTCGGCGGACTCCGGCGGACTCCGTACTCGGCGACTCGGGCCGCCCGGCGGCCCGGCGGCCACTGCACGGCGCCACTGACCGTGAGTGGCGGCTGAGTGTGCCAGCCAGTGTGGCACACCGTCACAGGCCTGCCCCTGCTGAGCCCGGGGCTCACTGAGTACGGTACCGTACGGTCAGCGCGGCCTTCAGTGCAGTGCCCAATACCGCACTGTGAGTAGGGCCGCCGGGCTCACTGCCGTGAGGCGGCCGCCCGGCCCGGGGCCCCGGCGTCGGAGGGGGCCGGGGGGCGGCCGCCCGGCCCGGCTTCAAGTTCTCAGTGGCACCCGGTCACGCCGCGGCCCCCGGCCCCGCTGGTCGGAAGTTCAAAATCAGTACCCGGCGTACGGTACTACGACTGAGGCAGGTCCGGTCGGACCGGACCGTCCGCCGCGCCGCCGTGCCGCCGGGGCCGCACGGTGCCCGGCAGTGCAGTGCCGCGTGTGCCGCCGTGACCCGGGGGCCCGGTGACCCGGTACGCCGTTGGGTGACTTCAGCCTCGGAGTCGACCGTGCGAGTCGGCCGGGCCGGTCATGGCTTGTGTCCGATTTACTCCGAAAGTTAAGTTAAAAATCAGTACGAGGACAATCAGGAGAGTCGAGGAGGCTTGACCCTGTCGCACAGGCCAAACGGCGAGAAGAGAAAAGACAGCGAGAACCAAACCTAATCCTGCCAACTGCTGTCACCGAGTCCCCCAAACTTAACTGATACCTTCATTTAACGGCGCGCAGGACAAGGCCCCCTTGTGTCATGCGGCGTACGGTCATCATGAGCTGTAAAAGTTAACTGAAGCCGCCACGTGCCGCCACGCAGTGCCAGCCTGAAGTTAACTTGGACCTGCCCGACTCCCGAGGGCAGACAAGATATCTGTAAGCCTCCGACTTTCCGACTGAAACCAATTATAATCATGGGTCACTGACCGTGGACTAGAAGTGTACCGTAATAAGTCATGATAACTGAGCGGCGTCTCGTGATCATCTCTGTAGGCAGTAGGCTGACCAACACGTCTGACTGTCAGCAGTGCCGCCATGGCTCGTAGCGCCTCCTCGGTTTACACCTGACCATCAGTGCCGACCTTCCAGATGCTTCTGCGACTGAGATAATGATTTGAGATTGAAGGTGGTGCGATCACTGCATCGCTTGCGAACCGAAAAGAGTTCTTTTCGGAGACGGAGACCGGAGATCGGAAGAGTTACGGCTCATGATGAAGCTTGTATGCTGCTTGTATGGGGCATGGCCACCCCATCGCAAGCGACCCTCTTCCAAAGCCACCATTTCACCTCCTCTTCTCGTCGCCATCCTCCTCCTTTCTCCTCGGGCCCTTCCATTCCACTCTCCTCACTCTCCTCAGATCATTTGACCATCTTAGATTATTCCCAACCTGACTAGTTCTCACATCTATGGTTGGAATCAAGAACATGCCGAAGGCTCAAGATCCCTCTGGCCTCCAAGCCTTCCTCTCCTTCTATGGCTCCTGCCCCTCCGTCTCCCCCGTCTCCAGCCCTTCCAACCTCATCTCCGACTTCACTGCTCTGCAGCAAGCTTTCCCGGACACATCGTTCGTGGAAGACTGGGAGGAGCTGGAGGCAGCTGCGTTTGCAGACAAATACTTCCCATGGGACACGATTGCGCGCTGTACTCAACACTCAAATATGATCGATCTGAGAAAGAAAGAAACTGAATTCCGCATCACACAATAATGCACAGTCTGGTTTTGGCAATTCAACACTCTGCATTCTATGTGATGTACCACCGTTCTGCGACTTGTGACAGCACATGCATGGTGTTGCTCAAGATGTAAATTTGTGAATACTTTCCAACGGGAACTGAACTTTTCTGAGGTTATTAATTTTGAACAACATATTCTTTTAGCAAAAATAATTTATTGAAACGAGAAATTGCCTGTTTGCTTTTGTTTTAGTAGTTTGCTTTCCAAACATAATCTCAACTACAAACTTCCACGTTCCTGATGATGCAATGTTTGAAAACACTGTGAAACTGCCCTTTCGTTGTCGAAGTTGTGCACAAGCTCGCTCAAGGCTTCTCATGCTTGGACAGTACTTGCCCCCGTCAGGTTGGATCGGCCAGTCCAGTCAAACCTGACGCATTCATGATAATCATTCATGGGCGCTCGCTCCATTAAAATCGCCGTAAATTCCAAACATGAGTAACGAGTAAAGAACGGGGCTATAGCTAGTGGTGGTTTAGTTCAGTCTCAGATGACTAATCTCTCTAACATCGATCGATTCGCGATATCGTTTTAAAAAGAAGATGGGGTCTATTGAAGCGACGCGACCGAAAGGTCCACCCTACCCCCCTTAAAACTCTCTGATTTGCCCTGGTAACCACCCCATACCAGTAATGGTTTTATTCCCCAAGTGAGGTAGCACATTCGATGAGTATTGACGGTCAAATTGACAATGATCCTCATAAATTTGAAAGTTGACAGAAGCCATTTTAAGATGTTTGGCCTTGTCGAAATCTCAGCGACCCGTCGCATCGGTTTGAACGAGACGTTGTGATCTCAAGATTCCGATTTTTCGTCAGCAGAACGTCATCCAACTCCCAGTTTATATCGCCCCTCTGCCTCCCTCGATTCAACACGTCTCTCCCCATCCTTCTCGTCCCCCTCGCCCTCGGTCCACGTTCCCTTCAGCTTCATCTTCCCTTTCCTGCTTCTTGTCTCTTAGCTTTCCCTGCATCATCGAAACCTCGCGCGGTCACCTTACCTCGACACCCTGTAGTCCTCGGTACCAGAGTGTACCTCCGCTCGTACCGCTCGAGACTCTGAATCTTATCTTCGAATGTGCATCGGGATAGGGATGATGCCAAAGGCTCAAGATCCCTCTTGCCTCCAAGCCTTCCTCTCCTTCTATGGCTCCTGCCCCTCCGTCTCCCCCGTCTCCAGCCCTTCCAACCTCATCTCCGACTTCACTGCTCTGCAGCAAGCTCTCCCGGAGACATCGTTCGTGGAAGACTGGGAGAAGCTGGAGGCAGCTGCGTTTGCAGACAAATATCTCATGATGCACTAGCAGTCTGCACACAAACAGCAAATAAGATGGAACGATTTTCGCAACACAGTCAAATCACACACGTACAGCAAAACGGATGGAGCAATTTTCGAAACATAGACCAATCAACATGATGCCATGACAATTGGTCTGGTCATGATACAGACAGGGAACACGCATGGAACAAGAAAGGGCCGCGAGATGTGTGCTAATTCCAATCATAGATGACACTCTATTCCACAAAGAACCTCCGTGTACATTTGTACCTGTAATATATGTAACATAAACATCATTGCAATAAAGTACTGGCTTAGCTACTACGGTCTGGGAGTAAACCCTGTACAGCACCTGTCACTGTGATTCAGACTGAGTAAGGACAATGAAGACTGGAGAGCGTAAGAAGACTCGGGACACAAAGGAACACAAATCAGTCTTGAATACAGAATGTAGAAACACAATGTGACAGGAAGCCCTGCCGAAGGACAACGTGATCGGAACGGTCACATTGAACATAGAGACTCAGTTCAGTATGGTCGGCACTACAGCACGGTATTGAGATGTATGAAAGTTGAGAGTCCAAGCAGTGATTATCCGACTCGATGATGAACCGGATCGACGCCGTCCGACGTTCATCCGGGGCCGACTCAAACCCACTTGGAATCGGAAAGTTGGAAGGCTTGCATCGGACCGTGCCGCCGCTGGGCCGGGCAGTCACAGTGTCGGATTGTCCGGCGAGTCCGATCGCCGCCGACGGACTCTCAGTCGGACGCCGCCGTCGCCGGGTCACGCCGGCGCCGGGGGAGCCTTACGGCGACGGTCAGTACCGTACCGTACCGTGACGGTCCGCGCCGGCCCGCACGCGGCAAGGGCCGCGCGCGGCCGCTCCGACCCGGCGGCCGTCCGCCGTCCGCCGAAGTCACAGAGTCACACGTTCAGACTCGGCGGTCGGCGTTACCGTCTCCGAACCGTAGCAGACTCTCCGAGTCACGTTGGCACCGTGGTGGCACCGGCCGCAGCGAGTAGCAGCCACGGTGACAGCTTCCGGAGCCGCCCTGACCCTCAGCGGCGGCGGCGGGCCCGGCCTGCCGCTGCCGTGGCGGGCGGCCGCCCGGCGGCCCGGCTGAGGGCGGCGGCCCGCTGGCGCATAGTGGGGACGAGGGGCTCTGCTGTTTCAGTTGGCGCGGGATGCCGGCAGACGGGCGATACGCGTTCCTGGTGGAATGGCTGGACCCGCAGGTAAGGGAGGGATGTGAGGAGGAGGGAGAGGAGGAGGGAGAGGAGGAGGGAGAAGAAAAGAGAGGAGGGTGAGGGTGGAGAAGGGAGAGGATGGAGGAGAGGACGAAGGGGGGGAAAGAAGAGGATGAGGGAAGAGAGGATGGAGGCGAGTGAGAGCGCGATGAACGAGGAGAAGAAGGGGGCAAGGGATGGAAGAAGATGTCTCTGTTCAAGAGGGGAGATCGACTGCTTACCTGCCCTGATCGCTGTGGCTGGATGTTTACGGTCAACTACTTTTCTTTAGGCGCAGCTTTTACGGCAATACATGTTGTTCTATTACACTGTGGACCGCACGATCGAGATGGTGAGTCTGAACCCCTGGAAGCTGTCCCGTCCTCGTTGACTGACGTGTTCTTGTCACCAGGATGACGTGAAGAATCGGAGGAAGTTTTTAAGGCGATGTGAATTCCCGACCATCACCTTTGAGGACCTCTATGTTGGCGGGACTGTCAGCGTCTACTCGCGGGAGTTGAACATAGTCGACTATGGCGACGAGTTCACGAAGAGCGCCATAGAGAAGAAGAGCGAGAGGACGCTGGGGCTCATCAAGCCTGACGCCTTCCTCAAGGTTGGCAAGATCGTCGACGCTATCTACAAGGACGGCTTTCGTGTCGCGCAGCTCCGCACGCTTCAGCTGACGAGGCGGGATGCCATGGAGTTCTACGCGGAGCACGAGGGGAAGCCCTTCTACCCGGCGCTGACTGAGTTTATGTCCTCCGGCCCCATCGTCGCGATGGAGCTGGTGGCGGATGGGGCCATCCAGAAGTGGCGGAAGCTCATCGGACCCACCAACACCTTCACGGCTCAGAAGGAAGCCCCGAGTTCTCTCCGAGCTCTCTTCGGGACTGACGGGACGCGCAATGCCTGCCATGGATCAGACTCGACGGCGTCTGCTGATCGAGAGCTGGGGTTTTTCTTCGGCTCTCCCTCCCGATTCCCTTCCACTGCTCGCTTCAACAACTGCACTCTGGCTGTGATCAAGCCTCATGCCGTCAAGAACGGGCACGCAGGAGCCATTCTGGATGGGATCATAGAGGACGGGTTGGCGACGATGACCGTTGCTCCTCATCCTGACGATGCGGCAGGTTTGAAATCTCTGCGCTGCAGCTCTTCAATATGACGCGAACTAATGCGTCCGAGTTCCTGGAGGTGAAATTGATTCCTCCTCCTCCTCCTCCTCCTCCTTTTCCTCCTCCTCCTCCTGCTCCTCCTCCTGCTCCTCCTCCTGCTCCTCCTGCTCCTCCTGCTCCTCCTGCTCCTGCTCCTGCTCCTGCTCCTGCTCAATCCTCCT